>NC_133621.1:225939696-226214696 GCF_048593235.1 Sminthopsis crassicaudata
GGTCTTTACAGGGTTAAGGAGGAATATTCACAAGGGGATGTTTCTATTTCCAAAATTGGCCCCATTTCAAAGTCAGTCTTAGATAACATTCCATTATAGGGGGAGCAGGGAGGAAAGGGAGGGAAAGGGAATAAAGTATCTACTAAGTATCTATATAGTATCTATTATGTTCCGAAGACTGTACTAAAGACTTTTTACATATATAGTTATCCTTTCCCTATCACAGTTTTGATATATCACAAATAGGTATAGGAAATTAAATGGGAATTTTTTTTGGTAGTTTTATGGAAACTGTAGATGATACACAAAGGCCAGCATGCTACACAGAAAAAGTTTAGAAATTCAGAAATGCACAAACTATATGTATAGTGTTGTATAATACCAACACAAAGGTTATACAATAAAGTGCTGTAAATATCCCATTAAAAAAAGAAAGAAAAGAAAAAGTTCAGATTTTTCTGGTACAAAGAGAAGATCCCCCAAAATTTTATGTGGACCTTTCAGGTCATGAAAGTACTGTGTCCCTAATTCCTTCCATATGGAAAAGATAACTATATTATTTCATTTGTTTCCCACAATAGCCCTTGGAGATAGGTCCTAGGGGAGGAAGCTGAAAGGGAGGGAGAGAAGAAAGAAAAAAAAAAAAAAAAAAAAAAAAAAAAAAAAAAAGCAGTTAAAGGATAATTTAAAAGATTTCCTAACTGTGTGACCCTGGAAAAGTCACTTTACCTCAATTGCCTCAGGAAAAAAAAAAGAGGGAATGAAGAAAAGGAAGGAAATTAGAATTATTCAATCTTTGGTTCATGAAAACACTAAGTTTTATAGTTGGAAGACATCACAGAGATCATCGGGAGGTTCTTCAATTTTTTTGTTATACTCTCTTTTGGGAACACAATGAAGTCTTTGAACTCTTTCTGAAAATCATGTTTTAAATGCACGAAATAAAATACAAAGGATTACCAAAAAATTTTAGTAAAATTTAGTTATTAATATTTTTTTAAAAGTTCATGGACCCAGGTTTAAGAAGCCTTAAGCTGGACCAACACCTTCATTTTATATAAGAGGAAGCCAAGACCCAAAAAGGTCAATGAGTAGAATGAGTAATGAAAGAAATGAAATGAGTAGCAAATCAGTAGAAAAGCTAGGAATCAAGAATGCATCTTGAGAAAGAATCAAATGTGGAAATTGTTTTTTAAAATTGTACATGTAAAACCTATATCAGAATTGCTTGCTGTCCTGAGGAGGGAAGAGGGAAGGGAAGGAGAAAAAAATTTGGAGCTCAAAATTCTACAGAGATGAATGTTAAGAATCATCTTTATGTATAATTGGAAAAATAAAACATTGTTGAAAAAATTATAGGAAATCAAATTCCCAAGAGGTCTGAGATCAAATTATCTGACATCTCCCTCCTCATTTTGTTAATAAGAAAACTGAATCACAGAGAGAGGACCATGGAGCTAATAAATCAGCAACATTTGGATCCAAGTCTAGGTCTTCTGATTCTAACTCCAGAATACTCTTTCCCCTACATACCACATGCCTTCTATTCCCTCATGTTCATTGTGGCAAATAAAATCAATGTCTCTCACACAAGGAGAGAGTTGAGATTTAGTCACGCCTCTAGTTATAAAAGATCTACAGTTTTCTCTTGCAAATACTAAGTCTGGCTCTCAAGGGAACAATTTGGAGGCAATGTAGGCAAAGGGCAATTTCCCTGGCCGATTATCAGAGGCAGAGGGCAGTCTGGGTGTGAAGAAAAAGACCTCAGGAAGAGAAAGATCCATCCATGGAGAAGAAAAGATGAGGGAAAAGGGAAGAACAACAAGAATGCATCACAGGCTTGCAGGATCTTTGACCTCCTCCCATTTCCTCACCCCTTCCTTCTGGCTTTCCAAATGGGGCATCGAAAATAAGGATGGAAAAAAGATAATGACCTCCTCATCTGTGATTCTCAAGTGGCAGGGAGATAGCTGGAGAGGCTGTTGTCTGGGCAAAGGTATGGGAAGGAGAAGCAGCTGATCTGCTTTGCCTAGAAAGCCACGTCCACAGAATGAATTCCTTGGTTCTTATGAAGTAATCTACTTCCTAAAGAAAAATTTTGCTTGATGCTTGTTACATCCTGGAGGCTCGTCCCCTTACCCAACTCTATCCTTCTCCCAGCCAAATGGGAGTCTCTAAAATTGCTACTCAGAAGGCAGAGGGTGGTCTCTGCAAATAAAAATAACTAGGGAGTTCCCAAGGGCCATGAGAAGCAATTGGATATGTGGCATCTACACACTTGGTCTTAGGGATGGAAAAGAGTGCAATATGAAAAGTGTGAAGAATATAGGATGTAGTCAAATGGTCCAGGTTTGCAATCTTGTTTGTTAATCATGTTTTCTATGTCTCTGTACGTTTCTCCTCTGTAAAATGAGCAAGTTGGGCAGGATGAACTTCCAAATCTCTTTCCGTTCAAAATCTATTATCTCCTGTATCACAGAAATTCGTAGACCATCTAAGTGCTCATTGTGATACTCTCTTTTGCGAACACAATGAAGTCTTTGGACCCTTTCTAAAAATCATGTTTTTAAATACACAAAATAAAATACAAAGAATTACCAAAAATTTAGTAAAATTTAGTTATTAATATTTTTTTAAAAACCAAGTTCATGGACTTTTTGTCTGACCTTTCACCAGGACAAAATCAATTGATTTGGGCTCCTCCTCCTGCTTCTCTCCCTATATTAAAGTTGCATGGATGTGATCAACGATAGGTATAGAGAGAAAGTGGTCACTGAATGTCTCCAACTTAGTGAATTATAATATATAATATAAATAACCTAGAATCATTTGCACTTAAGAGAAGATAATGAGAGAAGACTAAAACTATAACCAAAATCATTGTGCGTCCCTTATAAGAAAAAATATAAAAGTACAAATACCAAAAAGCATTCTCCAAGAAGCCTTCCTTCTGCTTTCAGAAATCCCTGTCTTCCTTCAAAACAAAGCTGCTTCTACCTCCTATAAGACCCCTTATCTAGTGCCCCAGCTATTGCTATTGCCTATCTTTTGAAATTACTTTATATTTATATAAGTATATGGGAAGATTTAGAATTGAAAGGATTGTATGAGGTGATCTGGCTCAAAGAAACTGAGGCACCGAAAGACTAAGGGAAAAAATCTGAATAGAAGTAAGTACAAGGGATAATGTTGTAAAAAATTACCCATGCATATGTACTGTCAAAAAATGTAATAATTATAAAATAAAATAAAAATTAAAAAAAAAAAAAAAAAAGGATAGAATGCAGGAGAATCATTATTTGAACCCAGGGCCTCTGATTCCAAATTCAGCACTTTTTCCCCCGGGGGAAAAACTTAAAATGGAAATTGCTTCAGGGCAAAAACAGTTTCTTTCTAACCTCAGAGCCTAATCTCTGACTGTGACCTATTCCTTTGTAGGAAGTCTCTGGTTCAGTGAGTAGATGGAGTATTGAACCTGGAATCAGAAAAACGTGAATTCAACTCCAGATTCAGATCCTTATTAGTCAAGTGATCCTGAGCTAGTCACTTAGTTTCCTCATTTGTATTTTTGTTTTTTTAAAGGCATGAAGAACTGTGATCAAATGTGGTCTCAGACATTTACTTATATAGCTGTATGATGCCAGTCATTTAATTTTTGTCTGCCTCAGTTTCCTCAACTCTAAAATGAAGATAATAATAGGACCTACTTAGCAAGTGAAATAATATTTATAAAAATGCTTAGTGCTATATTGGGTGCATAGTGAGTGCTATAGAAATGCTAGTTATTATTATTATGAATAATGTTCTTGTTAAATGTTTATTGAATTAAATTATTATACCTTATTTTCCAATTCATCAACAAAAGCCCCACCTCTTTTCCTCCTCTTAATCTAAAATCATTATAATGCCTTATTTCTACTGAGAGATCTGCTTGCTCATCTTGAAAGGCAGGATGTGCAGAAGAAAAGAGCATTAGATTTAGAGTAAGAAAAATTAGTTCAAATCCTGGCTTGGATGATTACTGGGCTCATTATAACCATGACAGTCTCAGTTTCTTCATCTGAAAAGTGAAGATAAACATACTTATCTTACCTATCCATTCCTATTATAAAGAAAGTATTTTGCCAACCTTAAAGGTATTACAGAAATATGAGTTATTGTTTGTCCCTCCTATTAGATGATTGATTAGATCAGGGATTTTAAAAAAATTATATCACAATGTTATTAAGATTAAGATGAAGATTTTGTTTTGTTCTGTTTAGCCCCATCTCCTCCAGAATAAGCTAGTTGACTTCCCACAAAGGGAAAACTCTTATTTCATGGCCTCAGGTTGAACCACCAACCTCCTGCCAGCAATTTTCATAAGAGATCATGGGTAACTACACTACTTATCACTACTGTTTGGAACACAATTCAAAATAGACATCCTGCAAATGGTAGTTCCATAGTGTCATCTGTGCTTGTGAAGGAGAACACATTAGAGAGCCAACAGTGTAATGTAAAGGTCACTGGATTAAGAGTTCAGGAGTCTAGACAAAGATCTCGTTCCTGACACCACCTGTCGCTGAAACTCCCTAGTTCTCAATTGCCCTATCTGTGAAATGGGAGAGATTATATGATCTATATGTTGCCTTCCAGATCTAAATCTATAATCCTATGACTAAATTTCTTCACGGCAGGAACGATGAATGAACACATATCTGTTGTATGTTCCGAGAATTCAAGAAAGATTTCTCCTAGCCCAAAGTTACAGAGCAGCAGAGGACAGATAGTCTTCTTTTCACCAATTTCACCAAAGCAATCCTTATCTGTAAAGATTGTAAGCACCCAGAGGACAAGAACTTTCATGTCTGCAGAATATTAGTTTTATATATTGTTACAGAGCCACCTACTAGTGGCTTCTGGGGATCTAATTCTGGCCAGCTTCTGCTCTTCATGTGAGAGGATGATAATGATACAAACAGACTGAGGGGCAGTTGCATTCTCTGACCTCCTTCTTCTTCCCTCTTGCCTCCAATTTATTTCATTCCCAATTCACAAGCAACATCTGTGTCAGTAAAGGCTGATTTGCAATTTCTTCAAGTGTGTTATAATTCACAGCTGTGGGGGCTTTCCGGATAATTGACCCAAACCTTCACACTTAGGCATAGTCCTTAACTATATATATATAAACCTCAATAATTAAATTGGCAAATTATCATGTGATACAAAATAATATTGTATAATATAATAAAATTATATCAATTGTATGTTACATATTAATATATTATATACTATTGTCTTATGTTATATGATATATATTGTATAATTATAATTTATATTAAAATATATATTTATGATATGATAATAAAAGACTGGAACCTGTGATTTCTGATATAAAAAAGTCCCAGATAAGTTAATTCCTTCTACCAAAGAATGTCAGCACATTCAATGTAATGTAAAGTCTTAGAGAATAGTTGAGAAATTAAGTAACTTTCCCAGGGTCATGTGCCAGAGGTGGGACTTGAACCCACTTCTTCTGGGCTCCAGGGGTAGATCTCTATTGACTATGCCATGCTGCCTCTGGATAGTATATATCATCCATATGATATCAAATGATTTTTTTGGGGGGGGAGTAATTAGGGTTAAGTGGCTTGCCCAAAGTTGAACAGTTAGTAAATGTCTGAGGATGGATTTGAACTCAGGTCCTCCTGAGCAGTGCTCTATTCACTTTCCCTTCTAGCTCCCCCCATATCATTTCATATTTTAATAGAATGGCATATTCTCCCCTGTCCATATTCCCTAAAAATGTATGTGTATGACCTACCTCGCCATATGGGGTACAGTAAGTCTCAGGCTTTGTCATTCCACAGGTAGAGGAGGCTTTAAGGAACCGTGTCCTTCCAACCAACAGGTCCCCCACAGGAGGGTAGCAGGCCCCCCGAGAACAAGCCTGCTGGGCGTGGAGTCCTGGCAGTGCTGAAATCACAGAAGTTTTAAAAAGGAAGTTAGGAGAGTGCTCAGGCGAAGCCCCATCGGACTCTGAAATATCCTTCAGTGTTCTACATGCAGGTCAGGGCAACTGTGAGCTCTTTCTACCTTGCTTGAAACAGAATAATGACTTCAGTCCAGTTGACTTCCAACAGAATGTCAATTTCATATACTGTCAATTGTCAATCATCTGAGCAAATGGAGCCAAGCAGATCAATCGATAACCAGAAACCACAAATAAGCTAAAAATCTCCCCTTGCCTTTGGAAAAACCTCGGGCACACACACTGAATCACACAAACTCAATCAATAACTGTCTATTTCCAGATCTAATTCTCATCTAGCATTAGTCTCTACCAGCAGGGTAGAATCTTTTGGATAATCCATTCTCAGGAAATTGGATTGAGATATATAGTTTGTTCTCATTTGAAACAATAACCACTAGCAATAACTACTATCTACTCACTACACCAAAGTAGATAACAGTTAACTGTATAATTAACTATAAATAACAGTTTCAGCCTGCTATTAAAAATCAAAATAATGCAAAGAATCTAGAAAGAAATGCCCTTAGAGCGGAGTGGTAAAGAATATATCCTCCTGTGTACTGGGAAAACCAAAAATTTCCAACAAGCCAAAACAAAATGACACTTGGGAGCCACTAAAGGGAAGTAGAGATTTATGATTTTCCTTGAAGGACAAGGAAATTGGTACAAATGTATTCATAAGAGAGGTCATTCATAAATAGATTCTCAACCCAAACAGCCCCAGAACTGATATCCACACCGTGGTCCTTATTGGCCATCAGCTCTCCTCAGTCACCTTATCCATCCCCCAAGAACAGTGCACATATAGCCCAAGAGGAAGGGAAGAAACAGTACTTACCCATCAATATAAGGAGTGGCCACATCTTCCACTAATGGAGAGATCTTCAGGGGATGCAAATCGCCTGGGATAGAATAAGGTAGTGTGAGTCAAGATAGGAAATCCTCAGGATGGACCAGACCCTTCCTCCTAGCTTTCAGACTCAATTCTCCTCAGATTCTATAAGCCACAATGCTCCTGAGTGATACAGAACTCTAATCTGGACCCCCTAAACAAGTGTGCTTTTTAGCTAGTACCTGAAAGGTAGCATTAGCAAATAGTCTTTGGGTACCCTGAATTCAATATATGACCAGGGAGAAGGTGTTATTCTCTCTGGATATAAATTTCCCCACTTAAAAGAAATAATCCCCCCTCCACAGGGATTGGGTACAGTTTGTTCCCTTGTTTGAAATAATAATCAAAATAACTCTATGAAATAAGTGTATAATAACCAACTAAATTAACAAGATCAAGGTAGGCTTTACCCAAATAAATGGCTTTACCAAATAAATGTCCCTCATCCCTGCATGACCCTGTCATGAGTCATCTGAACTTGCTGCTAGGATGGGACCAGGCCAGGAAGGGGGTTCCAGACCTAATCTAGAACTAAAATCTTATGATCTCCTCCCTACCTCTGTCTTCAGTGTTTTGAGCTCTATTTAAAAATAAAAATAAAATAAGAATAAGGAGAAAAAAAAACATCTGTGGGGAATTCCAAGGGTTGTTATCATTCTGATGAAAGGAAAATGAAAGCTCTTTGAAGGGGCCTCTAAGAAATCCAACTCCTCTGTCTTTTCTTTGTTTATGACTACTAACTCCTCAGGCCCAGTTTGAGAACAACAACAAGATGGGCAAAAGTAAAATGTTTGTGGCAGCCCTTTTTGTAGTGGCTAGAAACTGGAAAATGAACGGATGCCCATCAATGGGAGAATGGTTGGGTAAATTATGGTATATGAATGTTATGAAATATTATTATTCTGTAAGAAATAACCAGCAGGATGAATACAGAGAAGCTTGGAGAGACTTACATCAACTGATGCTAAGTGAAACAAGCAGAACTAGATCATTATACACTTCAACAACAATACTGTATGAGGATGTATTCTGATGGAAGTGGACATCTTCAACATAGAGAAGAGCTAATTCAGTTCCAATTGATCAATGATGGACAGAATCAGCTACACCCAGAGAAGGAACACTGGGAAATGAGTGTAAACTGTTTGCATTTTTGTTTTTCTTCCCAGGTTACTTTTACCTTCTGAATCCAATTCTTTCTGTGCAACAAGAAATTCGGTTCTGCACATATATATTGTATCTAGGACACTATAACATATTTAACATGTATGGGACTGCCTGCCATCTAGGGGAGGGGGTGGAGGGAAGGAGGGGGAAATTAGGAACAGAAGTGAGTGCAAGGGATAATGTAAAAAATTATCCATGCATATGTACTATCAAAAAAAAAGTTATAATTATAAAATTAATTTTAAAAAATAAAAAAGATGGGCAAAAGTCATAAAATCACACAAATAAAAGAGAGCTTAAAGCTCCTCTCATATAACATGTAATGTGCTTTAGAAATATTAAATCATAAAGCATAGTTGTTATAACTATTATTGTTATTTTCAGATAAGGAAACTGAGGCACACAGGAAAAATGAAGCAGTTATTGTTAGAGGAGCTAATAGATAATCCTTCTCATTCCTATTATGTGTGGTCACTGGGGGCTGGCAGGTTTTTAAATAGGAGTGAAGATATCTTATGTGCTCTCCATTGTTCAATTGGAAGCATCTTAAAATGTCTGGTTATGGGTTTACATAAGGAGAGGTGTGGAGAATGAGGTGAGGAAAAGACATGTAAGGAAGAGAGTGATAAGGATTCTTACCTTGAGGTAGAGAACTGAATGCTTGAATAGGAGTAACAATCCTGCTCCTTGCCTAGTGGAAATAGCAATCTTGCCCCTTATTATCTGTGTGTCCTTGAACAAGCCCTTTCCCCTGAATTTCTTCCTCTGTAAAATGAGACTTGGGATTACCATGAGGTCCCTTTTAGTGCTAACATTTATAAATCACCCAGATATCACTCAGTATTCATCAATGCTAGGGAAGGCCGGCCCTAGAGTTTATAAGAGTTATAGATGGAAGCTTAGAAATCAGCTAGTTCACTTTACAGCTGAATAAACCAGAGAGAATCATTTAATTCTAAATCTGGTACTTCTGTCCTTACGATGGGCTTATCCCTGAGGAGAGATCCCTTTTGGGGAAGGAGGTGGGATGTCCTTTGATGTCATCTGTCCTGGCATCTTTTAGCTTATCTCATAGCATTGAAAGTACTGTTTATTCCAGTTCCCTCACCCACCCATTATGCCAGTGAAAGAATCACGATTAAGTCAAGTGATTTGCCGGGCTAGGGTGCACAGCTCAGATCAGAATGCTCAATATTTGCCAGTCTCTTGTTCTTTCTATATCAGCCTAATCTGGAAGAAGGGCAAAAAAAAGGAGGAAAAATGATTGAGAATCTTCCCCAGACCAGAGCAAGCATTTTGAGAGTCAATGAGAGAAGCTCCAGGTCTCCCCAGTTGAGGGTCTCCTAGCTCCCCCCATCTCTGACTGATACCACATCTCAAAATAGAGTCTGGGTCAGTTCAAGCTCTTAGTACTAAGGATCTTCTCAGGTATGAAAAGAAACTTTCAAAATGTTGGGGCCACAGACATTTTATCTTACAGTTTGGAGGTGAGTCTCATCCGGAGTTCATTTAGGCAAAAGCCCATTAGGAAGGAGAGGCCTCTGGAGTCAGACCAGGTCGGCAGAGGGGGAAGAGGAAGAGGAGGAACAGAAGGAGCTTTCTTCCCCAAGCCTGGAAGAGGAGTGCAGCTCACCTACCTCATTCGGTGGGCCTCTGGCTCTTCTGGCCTTCTCAGTGGAGCTCGGGCCAGCCCTGCTCTCAGGGGATCTCTCCTGGCTCCAGGTATTTAAACATCAGCCTGGGTGGAACCCCACTTCAGGGAGTGTCTCAGGAATCTGTCCGCTGGCACGCCCATCTGCCGTCAGTCACCCGAACCCCTGCCGGGACGGGACCAGGCAAGCGGAGTGGGTTCCAGAGGCCTTCCAACAAGCCCAGAGGTGCTCACTTCCCTGTCCGGGTAACCCCCTCCCTCAAGGGCCAGGAAAGGCTGCAAAGCCAGGGAACCACCCATTTCAGCACTAATTTTGGTGGATAAAGGGGAAATGTCTATCTTTACCAGGGTTACCCAGGGCAGGTATGTCCACTCAGCTTTGGACCAAGCTCAACAAATAGCCAGACTATAGATGCAAAGATTGAGGCCTTGACAAGTTCATGATTCAGAACTGCTCGCCAGGCTGAAAAGGAGACATGGCCTAAAGCAAAAACTTCATAGTACTGCCCTGTCCAATTCTATTTTATTTTCATTTTGTATCATTTTATTTTATTGGATTAGCAAAGACCTATTTTCTCTCTCTCTCCCATTTATCCTATGCTAAACATTTATTTCTTAAAAATAATAATTTTTTATTTTTAATTAAATTAAAATTTTTATTTGAAAGATGTTTGGATGTTAAAAAAGAAAAAAATTAAACTCTTGTAATACACGTGCATAGCCAGCTCCCCATACACAGGAGCCACACAGTCCCTGAGGATCTGAGAGATTTGAGGGGAATTTAAGGGGTCAGCAAGCGTGACACAGTGGGGAAGAACAGAAAACTAGCAAGAGTTAAGAAAAATAAACAGAATGAATCTAAAAGCTTCCCCTCAGGCTGTCTCTGGGAGGTTGGCTGGGAGCCCACAGGCAGGTAACTCTCTGGCTGAGTCACTCCCCCAGCTCCAGGGAGGGACGGCAGGCCCCACCTTCTCCACTGAGGAATGTCAGCCCTAAAGCAGGAAAACAGCCCTGACAACCAGCATTAGTACAAGGATAAGACCAATAAAGTCCTCTCTGGCTAAGGGGAGAGCCGACTTCCTCTGGAGCTGAAACCAGCCCTCCCTCAACTCTGCTTCCTCTGAGGGGTATTGCATAAGCCCTTGGCAATCGGCTCCTTCCCACCATTAAGTGGTGAGGGGCTCCTGGCTCCTCGAGAGATCCTGTAGGACCACAAACAAGAATGCTGGGCCTGAGTTCAAGTGTCGCCTACCTCAGACACTTACTAGATTTGAGACACTGTACAAAACACTTAACTTCTCAGTCTCAGTTTCCTCATTTGTAGAATTCAAATAAAGCAATAGCCAGAGTACTTACCTCACTTGATTATTGTAAGGATAAAATGCAAAATTATAGGCAAAACACTTTGCAGCCTTAAAATGCCTTTATGATTTTTTAATATTTATTTTGCTTTTCAGTCTTTTCAGTTATATCTAATGTTTCATGATTCTATTGGGAATTTTCAAAAATACTGAAATAGTTTGCTCTGGCTCTCTGGCTGAACTTTATAGAAGCGGAAACTGAGACAAACAGGGTTAAGTGATTTGTCCAGAGTCACCCAGTTGGTAAGCATCTGAAGCCAGATTAGACTCAGGAAGAGGAGACTTGATGACTTTAGACCCAGCATTCTATCTAAAGCATCACCTATGTACCCTTATATAAAGCTAGTTGTTGGTTTTAATAAAGAGACAGCAATTTTTTTTTCCTTTTTGATCTGATTTTTCTTGAGCATAAATGTGGAAATATGTATAGAAGGATTGCATAAGTTTGACATATATTGTTGGATTACTTGCTGTCTAGGGGTGGGAGGAAGGATAGAAAAATTTGGAACACAAGGTTTTGCAAGGGTGAATGCCAAAAACTATATTTGCATATATTTTGAAAATAAAAAGCTATTATTTAAAAAATAAAGAAAATTTGGACTTTTTTTTTTAATAAGGAGATAGGATAACACAGCATGGGAGACTGCAGATTGATCAGAAAGATCTGAGTTCAAGTCTAATCTCAGAGAACTATCTTTCCTTTAAATGAAAAGAAGCCTCTCTGGATTACTCTTTGGGTCCAGCATCTCATATCCTACATAATAGAGCTTGGGGTCAGGAAGAACAATGCTTAAATACAATCTCCTATCATTTTCTAGTTGTGTGAGATTGGACAAGTCACTTAATCTGTCTGCCTCAGTTTCCTCATCTGTAAAATGGAAGTAATAATAGTCTTTACCTCCTAAGATTGTTGTGAGATCAAATGAGTTATCTGCAGAGCTCTTTGCAAACTTTAAAGAACTACATAAATGCTTATTATTATTATTAGGTAATTTCTAATATCTAACTTAAATCTCTCCAGTTCCCCTGAAAAGCTCAGAAATTAGCATTAGAACAACCAAGGAAAACATTTTATTTTTTTGTCTTTGGAGTAGGAATAGGCTTTCTAACCCTTGGGCCCCATTTAAAAAAGGAACAAAACCAGCCTGACAGATTATTGTAATTACTGGATGGGTAATGCTGACCTCAGAAATGTTTCCATGAGATCATGTCTTCTTTCAAGCAAATCAACAATGCTGGAAATCAAATTTCAGTCATCTTGACACCTAGTGATCAACCTTTAAGCCTTTGTCTGGAAATAAAGCTATTCTCTTTTCCACCAAACTAGGGTTGATGAGCTAGGAGTAGCTCATCTGTGTCAAATGAAACAATCCCCCACTCATTGATGGGCTGTGTAATCTTAATAAGTAAGTTATTTACCGTTTCTGGACCTCGGTTTCTTAATCTGTAACATGGGTAGTGTAGACTAAATGGATCCTATGGGGTGACAGATTTAGAATTTGAAGAGATTTTAGAGCCCAAATGTCTCATTTTTTAAAATGAATGAACTGAGTCCCAAAGAAATTATAGGATTTGCCCAGAGTCACACAACTGTTTCATGTCTATGGTGGGATTAAAATACAGGTCCTTCTCACTCCGAGCCCACCACACTCTTTCCAAAATTCTTTTTATCTCTGATGTTCTACAATTCTTTAAAAATAAATTATGAGCTCTGCCTGTCCACTTAAACCTGCTTTTATTTTCTCAGTCTTAATTAATGGAGTTTTAACTAGAATACTAGAGACTGGGGCTGTGCTCAGAAGTACAAACAAGGATGATGTTTGATTTGTCTGTGAAAGGTCCTCTGTCTCCATACCTCATAGTCCCCACATGTGACAGTCTGTAGTCATTCCAAGGCTACCTTCTACCTTCTCCTCCCCCTTCATTATAGCATTAGCCTGTATCTTCTCCCTGCAGGATAGGGTCAGAGACCCATCATCAGCAGTACCCCTGGATCCTGGGCCAGAAGCTCTGGACAGTTCACTGCCCAGTCTTATAATGCATCTGCACTAGACTGGTCAGACTACCTCCTTCCCCCACATTCTCATCCTCCATCATAGAAAGGAAAACTGCATTCTCCAGCATCCTCACCAAAAATCTGACCCATGACCCCCAGAAATAATTCCCAGCCATAGCTCTGTTTGATAGATGGGAATATTTCCACAGAACCAAAAACAGTCCTTGCTAATCTTCTGTCTGATCACAGGGAATGAATGAGGATGTTTCAAGAAATTTTAATCTTTAACTGGGAGCTGTCGATAGAGACGTCACACCTGGAAGAGACCAGAATGGCGAAATCCTTGGTCTCCAGACAAGGTGGAGCAGGCTAAGAGAGATCTTATGATGAGCAAGCTGAGCTTCTTAGCCTCCCCTATTCCTTAGTTGTCCCCCTTTAAAACCTGGGTTCTCTGTAAATAAATGATAAATAATGATGTCTCAGACACCTCAAGCTTAAACAAGCCCTGGGCGTGGTTTAGTTCTGGAGAAAGGAAGCAGCAGCTGCTCCCATTTGGGCACCCCCTCCCCAACACATACATGCAAACATGCACATACATTTATACCCCTACCCATTCAATAATTTCCCCAAGAATGGGGAATTATAAAAATAGCTACTTCAAAGGGTTTTTGTGAGGATAAAATGAGATCTCATGCAAAGTGCTTTGTAAACCTTGATGCATTATGTAAATCCTAGCTATTATTTTTATTATTATTGCTATTTTACAAAAAGTCAAGGATGCTTTAGTAGACCCTCTGAAAGGAGACTACCATAAAAAGATAAAATAATTAAGAACTATTGGGGCCATTACATAGGAGGAAACTGAGACCTGGAGAGAGAAAGTAAAGAGTATGATGTATTAGATAGAGTGCTAGATCTGCAGCCAGAAAGACCTGGGTTCAAATGTTGCCTAATACAGTTATCCCAACTACATCATCAAATCCATTATGGTTTCAATATATTGGGGCCATATAAGAAGTTAAATGAGAATTTGGGAGGCATTTTGTAGAAGTCACAGATGACACTCAAAGTCCAGCTGATGATATAGGACCTATGATCACATACTTAAGGCAAATTTTATAAGGTGCTGTAAATATCCTGTAAAAGAAAATGAAATACACACACACACACACACACACACACACACACACACACACACACACACACACACACACATATCAGACTTCTCTGATACAAGGGAGGGCCAAAAATGGGGCTCTTCCAGATTGGAAGTGTCACATCCTTAATCCCTATGATGTGGAAGGGATAACTGAACCACAATTGGCTATGTGAATCTGGGTTATTCTCTGGACTCAGTTGCTTCATCTCTAAAAGCTAGACTCAATGACCTCAAGGTCTTTAGCAATTCTAATGCTATCCTATGATCCTCTGATTTGTCCAAACTTACCAAGTGATTAGAGGCAGAAGTCTGAATCAAATCCAGGCCTCATAAAAGATTTTTACCTTCTATGGTGTCCATCTTTGTGTTTGCAAATGTGCACTTAAGATTAGACCCATACAAGTTGGAAGTGAAAATTTACCCAAACCAAAGTTACCATTTTCTCCCTTCATGGTCCTTCCCATTGCTTTGTGTCTAGCATTTATGTATATAACCCCTGTCCCAACCCTGCTCTCAGGAAACAATTTGCATTTTGATAAAGGATGAATTCCCCCCAAAGGAACAAAGTTCTGATTAGAGAATTTCAAGCATCAATTAAGTTTGAAGAATGAGACCATGTTTTTCACTCTTTAAACTACAGGTTTCAAACATGCAGCCTGAATCAGATTAAAATATAATTGGGAAATACTTAACAAAATAAATACAAATACAACAGGACATAGATAATGTTGCTATGTGATTTTCTAAGTCAATATGAGTCCTACAGGGATCCTTATTAAGGTTTAATGACCCCCAATTTTGATTTTACTTTGACACCACTGCTTTAAAACATATCAAATAGCAAAGGCACCATTTCTTACTCATAATAGTGTTGCTGGCTGTGCCCTTGGATGCTACAGAGACTCCCTACCATCAAGCTTGGGTTGAAATTCTCTCTGAAGTAAGGAAATCAGCCTGGAGAGAAAATATCCTCACCCTATAGCTGACTGCAAGTATGCATGCCAGTATAGACTGACAAGTGAACTCAAATTCAAATTAAACAGATATGCATTCCAGACCCACCCAATGCAGAATACTGGGCCAGCCCCTAGTTTAAAAATGTTAAGCACCAAGCCTGGGGAGGATGGAGAGAGAAGATATGAAGGAGAGACCTGGAAAAAAGGAAAGGGGAAACAATGAAAAGAAAACCAGAGAGGTAGCCTTGGCTTGCCCAGGACCATACTGGTGCTGAAGGATTGGTAGCAGATGATTCACTTTTCACCTTTGTGGTGAGTCAGGTCTGAGTGTCCCAGTTTTCAAGGACATACCAAACTCCAGGAATGACCCTTGAGATTTGCTGTGTGACTAAATCTGTCGTGTCCCCACTACTCCGACACAACAGCCAGGCTCCCCAGACAGTTACTCATTCTTCCTCATGCTGTCAGGAGCATACCCATTTTATAAGGAGGAAAACTGAGGCTCAGGCTGGGGCCATTAGAAGGATTTAGCCAGGGACAGAAGGCAAGGTTAGAAGTCTGCCTATCCAGGAGGCAATTTCCCCTCCCCACCATAATATACATCCACTGAAAGCTAAATGAAACCTTAGCAGGGTCCCATTCAGCAATTATTGCATTAGCATGGACCTGGGAGGGAAAAGAAATGCAGGTCTAAAATAAAATGATTCTCCTCTGCCTCTTTAGTGTCTCTTAGTGTAGAGTTTGTACCCAAGGCTAGAGTTCCCACTTCCCAGGTCCTATCAATATGCACAATCAAAAAAAAACAAAACAAAGCAAGAAAAAAAAAAAAAAACTGTAGGAGCAAAGAACCTTTGGGGACCACTGCTATCTCTGAGTGCTGACATCACTGATGAGGAAACATGATCAGGGCTGATCCTAGCCAGAGAATCTGCTGCCTCCTCTTTTTTCATTTTCCCTAAATTGTGAGTTTTTCTTGACAGTCAAAGGTAAGAGAAACAATCTGAGCTTTTCCTATTCTCCAATCAGTGTCTTAGAGGGCAGCTAAGTGGAGCCATAGAGCACAGAGTACCAGACCCAGCATTAGGAAAACTCAACTTGGGGCAGCTAGGTGTCGTAGTGGACAGAGCACAGCCCTGAAGTCAGGAGGACCTGAGTTCAAATATGATCTCAGACATTTAATACTTTCTAGCTGTGTGACCCAGGGCAAATCACTTAACCCTAATTGCCTCAGCAAAAAAAAAAAAAAAAAAAAAAAAAAAAAAACGAAAGAAAGAAAAAAGAAAACTCAACTTTGTGAGGTCAAATCTGGTCTCAGGCGCTTCTTAGTAGTATGACCCTGTTTGCCTCAATTTCCTCATCTGGAAAATAATCTGGAAAAGGAAATGGCAACTTACTACAGTTCCTGAAAACACCCAAATAATATATTTCTGCTAAATGAAAGTAATAATCATTCCTATTTTTGAACACTGATACAATTTAGGAGTTAACCTAAATAAAGGAATGAGCATCTCATGTGGATAGATAGACAGAACAGAATAGTCATTTAGTAAAATAGGATCAAGTGAAAAAGTGAGATGTCCTTCATAGGATACTCTGAGCCATCCCCCAAGAGGCCAAACCATCAAGATTGGAACTTTAACCTCTATTGCTCCCTTCCCTACAAGGAAAAAAAATTAAATACAGGTTCTCCCCTATATAGGCTATAATTTCCTCAAGTAAAGTAGTTCTACATTTCCTAGAAATTATACAGGAAAGAAAACTACTGAGCTGTCTGTTTGGTTCTCCTGAGAAGGGAGGAGCTTCTCAGTTCTTCCTGCTCCATATAGTCTAAGCACTTTCTTCTCCAGGTGCTACAGCTAATTGTTCCTTCTATGACATTCTCATTTTTGCCCTCCTCCTCCTCCTCCTCCTCTCCCATCCAACTGTTAACCCAGATACTTCAGATCAAAGTTCAATCATTGTGAACCTTGATACAGGAGTTTCTATGTGGAGTTTTAATATGGGTCAATGGCCATGGCTCACCTGATCTGCCAACACAGACCTGTCTGTGGGGAGCAAAATGCTAGATAATGGCCAAAAATGAGAGCTCTGAGGAAAGAAAGGCAAAGAAAGGGAAGAAGAAGAAAGGCAAGGAAAGAGTAGAGGATGTTGGAATCATTTCATCAGAAACAACAGAAACTGAAATCCAATCCAACAAGCATTTTTAAAGCATCTATTATGTGCCAGACATTATGCTGGGTACTAGAGAGACAAGACAAAAGAGAAACGAAATGTTCCTTCAAGGATCTTAAATTATACCAGGAGATTCGACATGTAGGGAGAGATAAAAGCAAAGTAATTTGAGCAGGGAGAAAACACTCACTAGTCAAATTATATGGAGGTGGTAGCATGAGAGCTGAGCATTGGAGATAAATATGGATTGTAAAATGCAGAGGTAAAAAGGGGGGCATTCTCAGCAGGGGGGACAATCTGGATGAAAATAGGGCAACAAGAGTTCAGGAAAACATGAGCAAGTCCATTTGACTAGAAAGGAGAGTGTGTTGAGGGGATAATACAAAACAAGATAGGAAAGAAAGGTTGGGGACAGATTATGAAAGAGTTTAAATCCAGGCAGAGGGTTTTTTAAATTAATGTAAGAAGTAATAGGAAATGACTAAATGTTTCTGAGCAGAATCTCTTTTTTAGGAAGGAGATTTTGGCAACTTCATTGAAAATAGATTAGAGCAAAGCTTCTTAAACTGTAGTTTGTGACCAAGGGGTTGCATAATTAAATGAGGTCACGAAATTATTATTGTTATCACTAAATGTTTCATCTGAATATTTATTTTATATACCCCTCTATACCCAGGGTCATGTAAAAATTTCTCAGGGAAAAGAGGGTGTGAGTAGAAAAAGTTTAAGAAAAAGTGAATTAAAGAGAGAACAATTTGGAGGCTTTTACTGTAGTCCAGCTGAGAAGTGATGAGGTTTTGAACTGAAGCAGACTCCTCTAGATGATGATGAAGAATGGCACTAAGGCTGGGAACTTGAGTGACTAGAAGGATGGTAGTGCCTTTCCACAGAAATAAATACTTGACTTCTAACAGATTGAGGAAACCTCAGGGAGCAGAGTCCCTTCTAATTTCTTTTATAAATAAAAAAAAACTAAGTCTATGAGAGTTATGGGTAAAGCTTTTATTGGAATTTCAGAATCCATGTTTAAAGTAGTACAGGAAGATGGCACTACTCTCAAAAATAAAGTCATAAGTTTGTAGAACAGACTGTTGATGACTTAGTTTTGTTAAACTGCTTTCTATTCTTTTTTGTTTGTTTTATTCTTTGTTACAAAGAATAGTTCCCTAGATTAAAAATAAAAGTAAGATAGAAGAGATATATTAAGAAATGAAAGGGATATAAAACTAAAAAATATCAACAAAAATTAATTTTTGAGATAATCTCATTTGAAAGATTTGCATGACCTAATAAGAATAGGGACAACATTTATGACCACTAGACCACTGAGAGATTAAAGGACTTGCCCAAAGTCAAATGGTCTGTGTTCCAAATTGACAGGAAAAAAAAAAAAACAAACAAACAAACAAACAATGAAATGATATCTTCCAAAATAAAGCCTGGAATTACTACTAAAGCTTAAGAAAGGAATTTGTTCTTTAAATGATATGAAGACTGTTTCAAGATCAAGCACTAAAAAATAGGTATGATGTGTGTTTTTATTTAGGGAGTAGTGTGCATGTGTGTCTGAATACATCTACAATCATTCTCAAAAAGAATCCATTAAATACCTTGCTAAAGATGACATTGGACAAAGAAAGCATCTGTCCATGTATATCTATATCCAAATGTATGTGTATGTTCATGGATGTATACATTTCAGAAACTGGAATAAGGAAATTTGGGGGTTATACTCCTAGGAAACATTTTGCACTCCCTTATAACAGAATCCTCTCTGGTACAAAGGCAAGGATTACTTTGGGGAAATATTTTTCTGCTTCCTGGTACAGATCTGTACCCAGAATCATGAGAAGAGGATTGGGGAGTCTCTCTATTAACAAAATACAGAATCTCAATTAGAAAGAAATTCAAATACTATCTAAATCTAAACCCCTTCTTTCTTTCTCTTCACACTGCCCTACATTTACTTCTCTGCACTATCCTTTTGCATTTCCCTAAAAAGTAAGCTCTTCGAAGACAGGAACTATCTTATTTTTAAAAGTTTTTGTATTTAACTGCATCACACAGTTTATAAAGTGAATTACATTTTATAAATGTTTACTGAATTGAATTCAATATGGATCAGAGTTCTAGCTTTTTGCCATTCAGAGGAATTTCTCTGCTACATTATATACATATATATATATATATATATATATATATATATATATATATATATATATATATATATATATATATACACATAAGCAGCAGACATTGCACCACCTCCATGATCTCCCTCTTAACCCTCTCTTCTGTCTTGCCTTCTATAAATATGTGATCTCATCCATTTGGGTACTCCCTTCCCCAAAGGTATATTGCAACCCCTCCTGTGTATTTCTTTCCATCCTGTGTATTTCTTCTCTTTTTTCTCCAATAAATCTGCCACCAGGAACTAGCCTAATCTGCCAGGACCTTCCTCTAAATCTCTTGACAATTGTATGACTATCAGTGCAATACATGGACTGCCCATTCTTTTTCGCCAGTATACATTTTTTCCTAATGATATATTTTCCCCTGCTTCTATTGTAATAGTACTCCTTTATAATTTGTTAAGGCACCTCTTTGTTGTCTATTTCCAACTTTAGTTTTTTCAAGATTGTGGCAATCCAAGGTTCACCTTGGTGTAATATCACCCTTACCCTGGGGAACTGGGGCTTGCATCAGCCCCAGGTAATAGGGTAAAAGGTAATAGGTAATAGGTAACAGGTAATAGGGCAAAACTATGATATCCCTGCTGAATAAGGGCCCCAGAGGAAAAAGGTCAAAGCCACCTTTCTTTAAACAAAAGGAATGTTTATAAACACAGAAGTTGGAGGGCAGGAGAAATGCAATCCTCACAGCCCTCTGGTTTTATGGCCCTGAGAAGTTGATGAAACTAGAGTCTGATATCTGGAAAAAACAGGCAAAATTATAATCTAGGCTTTAAATATTTTTTCCTGAGGCAATTGGAATTAAGTGACTTGTCCAAAATCACTCTGCTAGGAAGTGTTAAGTATCTGAGACCAGATTTGAGCTCAGGTTCTCTTGACTTCAGGACTGGTGCTCTATCTACTGTGCCACCTAGCTGCCCCCAGTATTATAACCTAGCCCAGACAACAGTAGTTCTGCTTGAGGTGCTACCTTATAACTGCTTGTGAAGGCTCTCCTAGAGGCAGGGTAGCATAGTGGATAGAGAGCTGGCATTTTGGACAATACCCCTCTGACACATACCTTGTTATAAATCCTGGGAAAGTCACTTGACTTTTGGATATTCCAGGCAACTCTAAAACTATAAATTGCCAAGAAAGTGACAACCTGCAATGGATTTCCTCATCTGGATTTTTTGTGGTTCAGTCATTTCTAGTTGTCTGACTCTTCATGACCCCACTTGGGATTTTCCTGGCAAAGATATTGATGCTGTTTGCCATTTCCTTCTCCAACTCCTGTGACAGATGAGAAAACTGAGGTAAAGAGAATTAAGTGATTTGTCCAGGGTCACATAGCTAGTCTAAAGTCAGATTTGAATTCAATTCTCCTTTATTCCAGACCCAATGGCCTATTCACTGTGCTACCCAACTGCCCCTCCTCTTCTAGGAGTGTCCTATACAAAGTCTCTACATCGCTCATACCATAGAGGTACATTCTATCCTTTCAACTAGATTACTAGCTCATAGAAGAAGGAATTATGAACATTTCCCAGTCTTATCTCTCCCCTTTCATTATTCATAGTACATAGCTATATATACAATGTTATCTCTACCAACATTTCTAACACATGGATAATGTTACTTTCTATCATACATAAGCAATAATAAAAAGACAATGTGCTTTTTATTTTTCATATGTTGACTGCTAAGGTAGAAGGGGCTAGGACTGACCCTATGAGGATTTTATCAGAAAGAATTTCAATAACCCATTTTGTAACTATTTCCATTTTTAAACCTGATGTTTACTATGAAGTTTATGTTTAGGTTTAACCTAAATCCTTCCACAGGCATCTGTGGAAGTCCATATCTTGATGGAGATAAGAACTGGCAGATCAATATCCTCTATGTTACTATTGCCAAGGACCCTTCTTCATTCCCTCAGCTCTAGGAAAAATCTTAGTTATTTCATTATCCTTTCTTATAATGTTTTAGCTTTGCTAGATTCTGAAGGTCTGTCACATCAAGCTAGAGAGAGACTCCTCAGAAGCAAGTATTGAGGAGGAAGTGAGGGATATGATCCCTAAAGTTAGCATCTACCTTATTATTCCTGCTAAGGGCAGCTGGTCACATTCTGTCAGCTGCTTTGCCTTGCCTAATTGCTATTGTTAATTAGCAATAAAATTATATGGGGAGAAGAAGATAGTATCTGCTAAAGTCATTGCATAGGAAGTCTGCTCAAACAAGACTTGGAGATCAAGGAAAAAATATATGCATACTTGCAACTTTTTCACTAAAAGTATTTTTGACAGAAGACCTGAGTTCAAATATGACCTCAGACACTTAATAGCTATGTAATGCTGGGAAAGTCACTTACCCTCTCTGCTTCAATTATTAAAAAATAATTAATAATAGCTCCTACCTTGCAGGGTCAAATGAAGATCAAATGAGATAATCTTTGTAAAGTGCTCAGAACAGCACTCAATAAATGCTGATTCCCTCTCCTTCCTTTTCTCTGTTTATTTCTATGCAGATGTGTCTACACAAAAAAGTGTGAAAGGTAAAAATGCTGGCCTTGAAGTTAGGAGATGTAAAGAAGTTTAGCAGAGACAGGATATGTGTCTTTGAGTATTTGGAAAATAGTTATCTGAAAGAAGGATTAGTCAATCAATAAATTAATTATTAATCAATAAATATTTAATAAGCATCTACTATGGGCCAAGCATTGTACTAAGTACCAAATTATCCTCCTTTATTTTGGCCTTAGAGGATAAACTAGAAGAGATAGATAGATAGTAGCTCCCTCCAATAAAGGTGTCAGCTTCTGACACAGCCAAGAAAGAAGAGATCAAGAATTTAATCTAACTAACTTCTTTATATCAGAGCCTGTCTAAGGGCATGAGCCATTCAGCCTTGAAGAAGCAACATTTAGAACCTCTGAGGAATAAAGAACCATAAAGGGAGGCAAATAGTTGCCTAAGGGAAGAGTCCTGACAGATCAATCATCATGGGAAAGGTAGAATTTTTCCAGAAATGTATAAAAGGGAAAAGTGTTAAAAATGAGGTCAAGTCAAGATAAGAAGCCTATTTAACCTGTTTTTCAGTTGAGAAGTACAAGGTTCTTTCTGCTTTAGCTGCCAAGTCCTCATGAAAACTGGTGCCCCTTATTTCAGCAGGGACATAGGTCTAAAGATATGGGGAGTGGGACCTCAAATGTGGAATGTTGTGGAGTGACTAGAATCTGAAGAAAATTAGAAACAGTTTCCTTCTGCAAATGTAGAATATCTAACCCTCTTAGGGGGTTCTCTATATTCATTCTCTGATTTCCAAATGTCCATAGCATCATCATCTGTCTAGAACTAAGAGAGCTGTATGTGGAATCAGGAAGACTTGAGTTCAAGTCCTACCTTACCAACTGTATGATTCTGGTCAAGTCACTTAACCTCCATCTACCATAGTTTCTTCATCTGTAAAATTGGAATAATAATAATTCCTATCTCCTATGGTTGTTAGGATAAAATAAAGCTCTTTGCAAACCTTAAAACACCATAAAAGTTCTAGTAGTTATTTTCATTCAAGCTCAAAAATTTATGATCCTATAAAAAGGGATCAATCCCCATTTGGGGACAGCTAAGTAGTATCATAGTGCATAGAGTACCAGGCCTGGAATCAGGAAGACTCCTCTTCCTGGGTTTAAAATCTATCCTCATACTCTTACTAGCTGTGCAATTCTGAGCAAATCTCTTAACTCTGTTTGCCTCAGTCTCCTCATCTGTCAAGTGAGCTGGAGAAGGAAATAGCAAACCATCCCTAGTCTCTCTGCCAAGAAAACCCCAAATGGGATCATGAATTGTCACATATAATTGAACAATAATAACATGAAAAAGAAGGCATAATAATACTTAACTCAGAGTTATTGTGAAACTAAATAGCATCTAAGATTGTTTAGCAAATTTTAAAACAAATCAGATTTTACTTTCCACACTTTTCCCATTTAAAACATGCTTTTCTTTTTAACAACTCTATTAGACAAGTAACACAAAAAAAATTATGATCTGCGTTTTACAAAATAGGAAAATGAAACCTTAGCAGGGGGGATGACTTGTTAAAGATCACTCAGCCAGCAAATGGCAGAGCTCCAGTTCCATTGGATTAGATAATGCCTAAGGCTTCATTCCAACTCTGACATTTTAGATGCTTAAATTATTCTAAAGACGATCCCATAGTAACCTAAGGTTATTAAATTAGTGACCTGCTAAATTAGTTACTGAAATTTTGGATTAAACCTGCTGGCTTCTTTTTCCTTCTCTGATGGCTGAAGGTTCTCACTGGCTGACAGCTGCAAAGGGAAAAATCAAACAATGAAATGATAGAGTCACCCCCATCGGTGCTTTTTCTATTTCTTCCTTTTTCCTTTGGTATTTTTTTTTTTGTTAATACCTCTGGGTCCAGCCAGGGAAGAGGAGTGGAGGAAATGCTTTGGGGAAACCAATCTCTGTAATCCCCAAATACTAAGATAGACATGGAAGAGAGTGGAGAGGAGACCAGAGTGCAGGGAACAATGCCAGTCTGCTAACTCTTGAGCAATTCCAAGGGCAAAGATCAGAGTCAAGGATAGGTCACTCTCCCTAAAATAATCATACCATAATTCCTCACTTAACAGTCTCTACAAATGTATGGATCCTCAGTTGGATTCAACAAATATGTGCCTAATGTTCTGAAGGATAACCAAAAAAAAAAAAAAAAAAAAAAAGATAAAAGATGACCCTTACCCATCAGGAACTTATATTCTCATGGCAAAAATGAAACATATAGGGGCAGCTAGGTGGTGCAGTGGATAGAGCACCAGCCCTGAAGAGAGGAGGACCTGAATTCAAATCTAGCCTCAGACACAACACTTCCTAGCTGTGTGATCCTGGGCAAATCACTTAACCCCAATTGCCTCAGGAAAATAAATGAATGAAATGCCATAATTAAGGGACCAGACTTGCTACTTCAAGGAGCCATGATTTCGTCTCACCATATACATCATAAACCCAGTCACACCTTTGTAAATATGTCTTTATGACTTTCAGTTGCCCCCCCAAAAAAAATTGTCCTCTAGTAGCCAATCTTTCTAATGGCAAGCATCTCCAATCTGAACTGGGCTGGTCCTCAGACTATGAGTACAGTACATCCCCATGGCTGTGCATGCCTTTATTATTGTAGGAACCTCTGTCATTTTCTGCAAGAGACCAGCATCACTACACCATAATGAGATATCCAAGGAGAATGTGTTTTTCTAAAATCTTATCATAGAAATATGTTTTATATGACTTCACATCATAATGTATATCAAATTACTTGCCCACTCTAGTATTCAACCATCTTGAAGTCTTAGCTTGGGCTCACTAAATCCAATAGGTTACCAAGTTTTATCATTTATTTTTACCTTCTGTAGTTTTCTATTTATCTTTCTCCCATTACCACTAACACTACCCATTGCAAGCCTTTATTATCATCTGCCTGGAATGTTGCACTAGCTTCCTGACAAGTCTTCCCAACTCATTCTTTCCCCTCCTCTCAATTGATCTTTATCCACAACCAGACTTTGACCTAATTAGAGAGAGAGAGACGAGAGAGAGAGAGAGAGAGAGAGAGCACCAAACAGTGTAAAGGGCCATGTTTGAATGCCACTCTGTCACTTAACTTTTCAAGGTCTTAGTTTCCTCATCTGAAAAATGAGGCTGTTGGATTGGATCAGTGCTTAACATCGGCAAACTACAGACCTCTACTTGGGGAATTGAGGGAGAGCACCATGGAACAGAAAATAATAGAAAAGAATCCACAAATTCCTGTGTTCAACAAACATTGTCATTTTGAGTTTCATTTATCAACCATAAAATATGCAGTGTGATAGTAAATAAATACATTTTCTGTAGACAAAAACTCACAGACTTTGTATTACTAATTTCTCACATATGCAGATGTTGTTATGATTAACAAAATGGAAATCCCTTTAAATGTGTTACTAATTCATAGTAAAATTTTATCATATATTTTCTTGATCAATGGATACATATAGTACTGCTGTTATCTCATCAATGTCTGTGAATTATTTTAGCATTAAAAATGTCATCACATTCAAAAAGGTTGGAAACTATTAAACTGGATGATAACTAAGGTCTCTTATAGCTCTGGCATTTTATGATTCTGCAATCGTCTTTTAACTAGACTTGATTAATGGCACTGTGCTCAAACTCTTCGAATTACTTTGCTCAGAAATCCCTCCACATATTCTGTGCTCCAGACTTGTTCCTGGAATAATCATTGGGTTGGTACCATGACTACCTCCTCCACCACCACCCTCTGAACATTCTGTGCTTTTATTCATTCTTGTCCCTATGTTTAGAATGTTCTTTCCATTCTCCACCCCCTTCACCTCTTGGGACTTTATTTATCCTTTAAAATTAATCTCAAATGCAATCTTTTTCAGGAAGCTTTTCTAGATCTTAGAGGAACTAAGTTGAATGATCGATCAATCAGTCAGTAAAATAAACATTTAATGCATATGTATCATATGCCAGGCACTATACTAAGTTCTGGGATCCAAAAAGAGGCAAAAGATTGTCCTTGACCTCACAGAGTTCACAATCCAGTTGGAGAGACAATAAACAAATGTATATGTGTCTCATCTAGATCATGTGTTAAATGTCTAGAATAGAATTTGATCCAATCTTCTTAATTCAGTCTTCTTGTTAGGATTCTTACAAGGCACTAAGACAGTGGAATTATCTAATTTAGCATGATTCAGTATGATTGATCTGATCCTAAAAGGAGATGTTATGGGCTAGAACTTAAAACAAGGATGATACCTAAGGTCTCTTATAGCTCTGGCATTTTATGATTCTGTAAGGTACTGAGGAGACTATGGTTAAATCTAGTTTAGCATTGATTTAATCCTACAACAAATAATGGTTTCCTCGTGATATAATGATTGGTGTATACTCAGTGTGGAATATATAAGGAGGAGGTCTCAGGGCCAGGAAGGACAAGCCCACTCTTGGAGGAGGAGACAGATTCATTCCATCTTCTACCTTTGTGCCGGCTGGAGGCTGAAGTGCAAACCTTTGGATTCAGAAACATTCGGAGGGAGCCAAAGACAGAAGCTGGTAGAGGCAAAATCCTAGCGGCAGGAGCTCTCAGAACCAAAGAGAGAGATAAGCCTCTAAGACTATCTGATCCACTATAGCACAGGGATGATCCTAGAGTGGGATGGATGGGTGGCCCAGTACAGGACCACTGACGCCTGAGTCAATGGATTTTTCCATTTGTGTCTCAAGTCCTTGTTCTCCGTCCTCTGAATCATTATGGAAACCACATTTTTGTTGGAACGTCTTAAACAAACAATTGTTACTATAGCTTTTGAAGCTATTCTGGAAATAGAATAGAAATAGTCTGGAAATTCTACTCTGGTTGGAAGAACTGGTTTTTAGAATAGAAGTCAATGTTTAGCCTAGAGTGTACTGGGAATTTGGACATGAGTGCTTTATGATAATATCACAGTCTAGCTGATAAGGTAAATGTGGCCATATACCAGAATAGATGTGGCCATATACCATAACATAGATGTAAATTTCTGTTGTAACAAATTTGTTGAAACTTTGTCTCAAAAAAAAAAAAAACCTTCTGAAACTCCTTTGTAAGTGGGACTTTATTTTTAAATTTGTTTTATTTTTAAAAACAGAATAAGAAAAGTGAGAAACAGAAAAGGAATACCAAAACAAAATAAAACAAAAGTGAACACTGTCATGTGCCCAGCATAATATCAAGAAGAATTCAAAATATATAACAACATATCCACACATATGTTTTGAAAATAAAAAGCTCTAATTTAAAAAAATAAAAAACAAAATATATAACAACAAATTAGCCATTCAAGAATATATATATATATATATATATATATATATACATACATATATATATTATTTATTTATTAGTAGAAGAAATTATATTCATGAATGTCCATCCTTTCTTACTTCCTGTTGGAATACACAGGAGCTGTTGGAATACATGGGAGCCACTTGACAGTGGCTGCTGGAGATCCAACCCAGACCTGCAGAATGGATCACCTCAGGTGAGAAGATGACAAAAGGAGACTGAGAGGCCATTGTGTTCTCTGACATCTCTCCTCTTCTCTCTGCCTCCAATTTATCTCATCCCCAGTCCATAACACCTGTATCAGCAAAGACTGCCCTACAACTCCTTCAGATGCTATGATTCACAGTTGTGGAGGCTCTCAGAGAATTGACCTCTCCCTTAACAACTTCCTTATAAATTGTTCTTTTGTTTGTTGCTTTATTCTTTTTCCCCCTTTCACCCCCACCACCACCTCCAAACAAGCTATAGTTATGAAAAGATATTTATGTACATATGTGTATATATACACACACACACATACACATGCACATACATCTTGCCACACACACACATATACACACAAACATTTTTCCTATCCCTGCTGACTCTTTGTTTTAATTCTGCTTCTAATTTGCCTTGTTATTACTTAACTTCCTCCTACCCGAGGAGGTTAAGACCTCTGTCTTAAGACCTTTGTCTTCTTTTATCACCCTTTGCTTCCCCATCTGCCCATTTCTCCCCCCTTATTTCTTTCTAGATTTTGGAGGGTGCTATTCCCTTCATAATATAGATGTAGTGTTGTCTAGTTAACCCTTTCCCAGTGTGAGTAGGTTTTCAAAACTATGAGTCCTCCTTTCCACTCTAATGCCTGTGTCTATTCTTCCTCTGCACCTCATTTGTATAACAAAATTACTATTTTTACTTTAACTGTGCCCCAAATCTTTCTTTTGAGCTATCCCATTGTTGATGTCATTCTTAAATACATGATATACATTTCCCATATTAAAAAAACAAATAATTTATCCATATTGAGTTCCTTTAAGTTGATTTTGATATTGGCTCTTACATGCTAAATTTTCTATTAAGTTCAGATTTGGTTGACAGAAAATCTTAAAAATCTGCAAGTTCATTGTATGTCCATTTTTTCTCATTTGATATTATAGATTTTGCTGGATATGATCTTTTTAGCCACAGGTCTAATTGTTTTGATTGCCAGTGAATATGATTCCAAGACCTGAGATCTTTCATTGTGGCTGCTGCTAAGTCCTGTTAAATTCTAATTGTAGCTCCAGTGTTTCTGAATTGTTTTTTTTTTCTTGTTTCTTGCAAAATTTTCTCTTTGATCTTGGGGTTTCAAAATTTGGCAGTAATATTCCTATGCGTTTTCCACAAAGGATCTCATTGAATTGATGATCAGTGGATTTTTTCTATTTCTACTTTCCTCTCATGTTCTATCACTCCCGGAAAATTTTCTTGGATTATTTCTTATATTATTGTGCCAAGGTTCTTTATTTTAATCATAACTTTCAGGAAATCCAATTATTCTTGTATTTTCCTTTCTTGATCTGTTCTCCAGATCTGTCATTTTTATTATGTTTCACATTCTGTCCTATGTTTTCATTCTTTAGAATCTGTTTTGTTATCTCTTGGTCTCTTATAGTTTCACTATCTTCCCCTTGCCCAATTTTAATTTTTTCATCTTTGAGACTCTATACCTCCTTTTCTAGTTGTTTTTTTTCCATAATCTTCTTGTTTTTCTTGGATTTTTTTGTTTTTCCTCAATATTTCTCATTTGATTTTTAAATTTTTTTGAGTTCTATAAATTTTCTCTGGGTAGGGAGTCATTTCATGTTACCCTTTGGTGTAGAAGCTTTTTTAACTTTAGTGTCTTCTTCTGGAGATGAACCCCCCCATCTTTTCTGTTCCCATAGTAACTTTCTATGGTGGGGTTCTTCTTTTTTAAATAAAAGGTATTGATGTAAGCACCTTTGATCATGAGGTGGAAAGATGTTGTCTCTGTCTTTATTTCAGTTCTGTTCTGTGATCAAGAACTCCACTTTCCAGCAAGTGCCCACAGCCAGTTGCATCCCTGACCCACTGTCTTTGCATTCTCCAGGTACTGGTTCCTTCTCCCCCAGGGCCCAATCTCTGCAACCCCGAAAGGCCTGGCATTACTAATCAACCGAATTTACTCAGACTTCCAGGACTTAGACCCGGACTCCATAGTCTGGGAGGTGAAATTTTCTGTAATTTCTGCAAAGGTTCCAGGCAAAACCAAGCTTGCCTCAGGCTCCCCACTTGATATTCCTTCAGAGCTAGCCCAGAGGTGTTTGCATTTCATACTATTTAATCCCAGCCTAGGGGCATAGATCTTTCTAGTATAAACCCGGAAGACCCCCATTATTCCCCAAATGTTCTTGATTTTTCATTAGTCTACATTAGCCCTGAGGCACAATTTTGTTCTATTTATGGGAGAAATCTGGAGAGTTTGAAATTTACCAACCTATTCTGCCATCTTCCCGGAATCCTCCACTTGTAAGTAAGACTTTAAATAGAAATGTTATAAAAACAGAGGATAGAGAAAATAAAAGGTATTTAAGAGAGAAAAAGTTGGAACCAACCGGAGGATGCCAAGACTACATTAAGTAGGTGGTTTGTGAAACAAAAGGGAAATGTCTTTGGTGGTCTAGTGATTTTAAATCTTGTGGCAAAAGCTAAATTGTCTATTATGGTTCCTAGTGAGAGGAAGTGGCAATCTTCTAAATTTCAGCGCTTGAGTAAAAGCCTTGTCCTGCCCTACTTCCAATTCTGAGTGTAACTCTTCTTCCACATGAGGACCCTTAAAATATTTGAAGATAGCTACCTTGTTGTCCCAATTCCTTTTCTTTGGCTGAACATCCCCAGTTCAATATGTTTTGTCCATTGTCTGAGTCACCCTCCTCTGAACAATTTTAGCTTCCTAGTGACATTCCTAAAATTAGCCCCCCCAAAGTTACCACAGTGTTCGAAGTGTAATTTCATCAGGATAGAATACAACAGTAGATGATCATCCCTCTCATTCTGCACCACATGCGTCTCCTCATGTAGACTCAGTTCTCAGCTTTTCTTCATTCAAAATTCTGTTGGCAATGATTCTGAGTCCCTCAAAATGCATTATTTATGCAGTCATTCTACCTTAAAAACATCTTTCACACATGCTGCCTTCTCTCCTGTGACACTGCTGCCCCACTGATGCAGACCCCATCACTTCACACGTGGACATTACAACTTCGAATGGGTCTGTCTGTCCATCTCCAGTCTCTCCTCATTTCATCTCATGAAGTTCTTTATAGCCAGTCCCCACTACTTACCATGCTATTCAGTGACAATTAGCATTCATCATGTATGTACCAGGCACCCTACTAAGCCCTGAGGATACAAGGAAAGTAACTCACAGTTTAATAGGAGTAGATGATTTCTAAATAAATATATATATAAAAAATACATATAAAGATAACAGAATCAATTGGAACTATTTTCAGAGGGAAGTCACTTAGATTAAGGAAGCCTTTTGCAGAGGGTTTTAACTGAGACTTGAAGTCAGGAAGTAAGTTTAGGAAAGGGGACATTTCCAGGTATAAAGGACAGCCAGTGAAAATATTCAGATTTAAGATATGAGGGGTCATATTCAAACAATGAAGAGGGAGGCTAAGGAATCCCAGAATTCTGAGATATTCAGAATATCTCAGAAGTGGAAAGGAATTCAGGGGCCATATAACCAAGCCTATCTTCTATAACTTCTATGACAAGACGTTGATAAAATTATGTAAAAGAGCATAAGAATAGTGAGAGATTTCTGAAGTACTTCAGTAGAGATCTCTGTCCACTTTGGCATCTATCCATTCACCACCACAATGTGGATTGTGATTGTTATTGTTGTTTTTGAGTTATTTCTAACCCTTCATGACCTCATTTGGGGTTTTCTCTGCAAAGACCCTGAAGTGATTTGCCATTTCCTTCTCCAGCTCATTTCACAGATGAGGAAACCAAGGCAAATAGGAGAAATAACTTGCCCAGGATCACACAGCTAGTGTCTGAAGCTGGATTTAATTCAAGTCTTTCTGACTACAGGCCCCATACCCTGTTCACTATGCTACTTAGCCGCCCATACTTTATGGATAGGATTGTTCAACTTGTCTGAATCAATCTAACAGTAATCATGTTTAGCCCAAAGCCTTAGCTCTTATCCACAAAAATACCTTGAAAGACTTGGTCGAATCAATAATAATCAGTCAGTAAACATGTATTTAGCACTTACTATGTGCCAGGTACTTTAAGTGCTGGATATCAGCAGCAGGTATCAGGGGCACCAATGTTAACAGCAGCCTCTGATCTAGTGAATTAGTCACAAAAAAGGAATGATGCTAGCATATATGGCATAGCTTTTTCATTTAAAAAAATTGAATGAATAAACAAAAAGGCATTTGTTAAGTGCCTACTCTGTGCTGAGCATGGTGCTAGGTATAAAAACAAAAGTGAGACAGTCCCTACCTTCCAAGAACTTACATTCAAATAGAGGATTAATAGGGCAGCTAAGAGGTACAATAGATACTATAGCAGGCCTGAAGTCAGGAAAACTCATCTACATGAGTTTAAACCTGGCTTCTGGCACTTACTGCCTGTATGGCTCTGGACAGGTCACTTAACCCCGTTTGCTTTGGTTTATTCATAAACTGAGCTGGAGAAGGAAATGGCAAACTAATCCAGTATCTTTGCCAAGAAAACTCTAAATTGGACTATGGAGAGTTGGACGGGACCAAAAGAACTCAAGAACAAGCCATTGAAAGGATTTGTCCAAGATGTCATAATAATGATCAGTGAGGTAGGGCATAAGGTGGTTGATTTATATAACCTTCCCCAGATGTGACTGAAGTTTTTTGTTTGAATTACTTAAAGGGAAAACCAAGATGTTCACACTGAGTAGGGCAGATGTCTGAGAATTCTGGGAATGATTTGGTTTGGGGTAAGCTATATATACTGGGTTAGATGAGTTTATCATCACTCATTTACCAATCAATACAGCCCAGCTCCTAGGTGGAGTTACAAAATTAAGAATATTAACAAAGGGATCATAAGAGACTTAGCTCAATTCCAGATCCACTATGTTTACAGCAATTCCCTGGATCAACCGTCCAGTAAAGTTGTCAAACAAGGAAATAAAGTCAATCTGTTATGACTGGTTTATTATTTTCTTTAATGACTCAAATGTGATCTGGATCTCACTTAAGAGATTATAAATTCATTCATCACATAACCACCATGTTGGCTCTTACTGATTCTCATGTCTCTTACTAAATGATCATAAAGCAAACCCTATAAGAATTCTTTCTAGAATTTTGTAACTGAAATTTTGTGTTACCTACTCCAAAATTATCATAAAGAACAAAGAATATAATGTATAAAACATTTTGTAAACCTTAAATAGGTATTAACTATTACCATGATTTTTATTATTAAGCCAAGTTCATGCGTCTATAAAAAAGATTAAAATTCTGAATAAATATATGCCTTTTCCAGCCTACTGGCATTTCTTCAGCTATTGGAAGTAACTCAGAAATCATTGGCAATGATTCAGAAATTAATTGTCCATTTCTTTGAGTATACTAGGAGGTCATTTGTCCAGGTTTGGTGAGTTGAACTCACTGAAGGAAACAATGTAATCCTTATGATCTCTTTATTTATCTTGAATTTCAACTTTCTGTTAACCATTTCTATATTTCCTAGTCCAGAAATTATTGTCCCTGGCAGACAAAGGCTGTTAGAGTCATGATTTCAATGGAGTGTTCCCACAAGATGTTAATATGGTACAGTGGAAATAGTACTAGATTTGGAAGAGACTGCTTCTGCCATGTTCTGCCTATGTCACCTTATAAAATTCAGTTTACCTCTCTAGGTCTCAGTTTCTTCATGTATAAAATAAAAGTATTAGAATAAATAATTTTGAAGGTCCATTCAAACTCCAAATCTATCATTCAATCTAAGATTCATTTATGAATTTTCATCCTATTCAGCTATTGTTCATATTCTCCCCCAAATTTTCCACAAGTAGTCCACCCAACATCCAGGCCCCCATAGCTGCCCCATAGTACATGCTTAATAAATTTTTTGATTGTGGAATCAAGTTTGTTGGTGGGATTTTATGGCCAAATCACATTGCATGTGATAGAAAGTTAAAGTAGAGTGCTATGTGATGTAAAGCATGAAATTTTATGACATAGCAAGACACAGGAAAGGAGAAGTGTGGATGACCCCACTTTCCTGAAGTTAGCTTTCTTCTCTGAAAGGAAATGACGAAGAGGAACTTCATCCAGGTGGCATTCTTGAGGAAGTTTTGTAGTGCTGTCGTAGGCTTGATTGACTCACCAATGAGAGTACATAGTGAGAATTGGAGAAATAAGTCATATTCTTGCCTATAAGCCATAAAGTTAACCATGAAAGGTTAAATGAGAAAAAGACCTTAGAAGTCATCTAATCCAAATCTCTTCATTTTACAAATGAGGAAATGGAAGCCCAAAAAGGCCTTGTCCAAGTTCACATAGCAACTTATTAGCAGTCAACAGTCAAATCCAAATCTCCAGATACCCAGTCCACTTCCCCACATTGTTTTAAATCTGTTGACCCAGACTATAATTAATCAATGCTCAGACTCTTGAGCTTTGCTTTGGGAAAACACAAATATTATTTCTGTCAATTCTTAAGGTCATATATCTCTTTGATGATGAGAGAGGAGAAATGAGAAAACCTATCTGATCACTAATGCCTATCTGGAGAAAAAATTTATGTTTCACTTTTCTCTTTGTCTCCTCAATGTCTAATAAAGAGCCTGCCACATTATAGGTGTCATAGATAAGTGCAATACATATCATTAGAGAATATAGCCAAAATATTTCATTTTTTTTCTTTTTTTTTCAAATTTCATTTTTTAAAAGGTGAATGTTCACTATGAAGTTTATATAGGCCAGAAGTGACAAATTCCTGTATGAGTCTAACAAATTTAAATGTAATTGGAAAATTTAAATTTAAAAAATACAATAAAACATAGAAAATATTAATTTGTGTTTTTTTAAGTCAATATGTGGCAGTTAGGCAATACAGTGGATAGAATGATAGACCCAGATTCAGAAGACTCATCCTTCTGAGTTTAAATCTGGTGTCAGATACTATGTGTGTGATTCTGGACAAGTCACTTAACCCTGTTTGCCTCAGTTTCCTCATCTGTAAAATGAGCTAGAGAAAGAAAGGAGAAACAACTCCTGTATTTTTGCCAAGAAACCCCCATGTGGAATCATAAGAAATGGACACATATCATAATATTCAGATGCCTGAAACAACTCAACAATTCAATATGCAGCCTGTAGGGATCTTTCTATTTGAGTTTGATACTGCTGATATTGTATGCTAGCATACTACATTATTTGTATTCATCAAACGAAAGTTAAACTTAACCAAACTTAAATTTTTTGAACTTTATTTAAATACAACTATGAAAAATGAAACACAAAACACAAACTTGTTGAGAAATTAAACTGCACATCCAACATATGCCTTGTTCATATGCATGTGATAGATTCTTAATTAGTTCTTGCTGATGTTTGATAATTATTTCCACTCTATACAGGCAAAGCGAAGAATTGAGCCAAGTCTCCAAACAATTGACCCCTCACCTAAAGTTGTAATAGTAACCCATTTTATTATAAGCTCCTTGAGGAGGACTTTGCCTCTTTTTGTATTCTCCACATTTAACACAGTGTCTGGCACATAATAGCCACTTAACAAATGTTTAATTGATTACCGATAGATAATGTTGATTAATAATAGCAATTATATAGCAATTTAGGTTTTGCAAAGTGCTATCATTTGATCCCTTAGTTTGATATCTCCAGACAACTAAAGCAAAGCATGTTTCAAGAGAACCGAATTGTCTGACCAATCATTTTAAGTTAGGAGGAGATTCTCCTTAAAATTTCAGACGACTAAAATCTTTGATCGCCAAAACTCTCCTTGGCCCCTGCCTTTGCTCTCAGCGCTCACAATGACTACTGTCACTCTGCTGCAAGATTGCGTCACTGACTTTTGCAATTTTCTGGACCGATCATCTTCCCCGCCCACTTTTCCTCCCCTTCACTCCCCCACCGCCGCCCAGAATAGATCAATCCCCTCTGCTCTAATTGCAGAATATAGTTTGCCAAACCACGGTCAGGTTACTCCGAAGCAATTGTCTAATGCTCATCAAATGTAGTCCTCCTCCTCCTCCTCCTCCTCCCAGCTCCCCACCCCCACCTCCTTTATGGAATCGTTATAAATTTAGCATTCATAAAGAAAAATGTTATCACTTAATCCGGCCCTCTAGTTGTACAGCCATGGAAGCTCAGAGACATGAAGTGATTGCAGCATCGGTATTTGAACACAGGCCATTCGGAGAATATTGGAAAGAAAGTATATGCTTGTCAAATGTGCGCACGCGATCGGTGTCAGTCAAAAGTATAGGTGTATATCCCCGCCTGCCTTTGCGCTGGTTTCCTCCTCGTTACAGCCCAGGGAACTCTCCTTACAACTCATCTCTTCTGCTCTTCTGCCCATTCCCTGTTTTTTTTTCCTCGCCTTCCATTAAATTCTTGAGAAAGTGATAGAACTGAAACGGAACGAGCGGAGACTAGGTGGGTCGGCAAGTTTCCCACTTCCCTTTATTAAGGCCCCACTTGAATCTCTGATGGCAAAACTGGGAGGGGAAGGCTGCGCACCCACAAAAACGTGAAATCAAGTCATTATCGTAATATCCTGTGTACGTGCAGAGGCAGCTCTCCACTTCTGGAGCCTGGCGCCTGAACCTGGGGCTGGAAACGTGCCGGCCCTATTCTGATCACCCCTCCTACCTACCTGTCATCGGACCCTTTCTCCTTGGACATCCCCCAGCTCACACTACCAGGGCGTGCACGGAGCGTGGACACCTCCCCTCAGCGCCCCGCCCCACCCCCAATCCCAACACACGGACAGACTAGCTTTCTAAACTCCTCCTCTTGTCCCCCGTTCCCTCCTCCTCCCCTTTCTAGCCCTGGGAGAACTTGACCCAAGAGGGGGTGGGGGTGGGGCTTCGAGAAGGAATAAAAGCCTGTCTGGACTCCTAGTCCCGGCACCAGCTGCAGAGTCTTCATCTGGAAGAGCTGCAACTGGTCAGGGGAAAGGGGCATTTCCCCCACTAGACCAGCGTACTGCCCCACTGAGCTTTGCCGCTGTCATCTCGGACCCGCTTCAGGTAAGAAGGTTCCCTTCTTGGCCCGTAGAAAGAGGGAAGGCGCTTGCACTCAGGTGCCCCTCTGCCCACTAGGATTGGAGGGAGCTGGGCACAGCGGAGGGAGCCTCACTGGCGGAAGAGGCTAGAAGTGTGGGCCAAGGAAGGATGAAGAAGAGTGCGTGGTTCGACTTCAGAGAATAAGAATTGGTTGACCTTTATGAGGGAAAATGAATGGTGTGAGGAAGAGTTTTGAAGCCGGTATTAGCAGACCTGGGTTCACGTTCCATCTGTGGTATTATAAACGAGTCATTTGACCTCTCTGGGCCTCGGTTTTCCCATCTGTAAAATGATGGCGTTGGATTTAATGATTTCTAAAGTTCTCAACCAATTTTAATGATTTCTGAAGTTCCCACTAGTTCTTACAATCTGGGTATTAAGGAAATGGAAATTCCCTCTACTTCCTATATCCTTCCGACCACTTGAAGTTACTGAGGCTTCCCCCTTTCCTTTACCTTTGTACCTTTGCAGATCACCCTTATCTTAAAGGCCAAAAATGGAAAGTGTTCAGGAGCTGATCCCTTTCGCCAGGGAAATGGTGGCCCAGAAGCCAAATGGGAAGATGGTGAAGTTATACGTGCTGGGCAGTGTGCTGGCCTTTTTTGGAGTCATGATTGGCTTGGTGGAGACTGTATGCAGCCCCTTCTGTGCCAGCAGATGGCTTCGGGAGGATGAGGAAGCAGTGGTCCTGGCTGCTAAGCTCCAGGAGTCCAGGAGAAGGGAAGCCCTGCTGGAGAAAAGCAAGCAACAAGAAGCCCTGGGGGGTCGGAGCCTCTCCCATCGCCAGCATGCCTCCTAAAATTAGAACAGAACAGAGAGAAGCGAGCCTCCCCAAGAGTGGGAGGGAGAGAGCCCCAGCTGACAGTACAGGTGGTCCTGCGCTTGGATTTGGGAAGCTTCTGATGTCTAAGGAAGAAATCTAGGACTGTGGCAGAAGGGTTCTACATACATGTTTGGGGTGTAGGTTTTGCTGCTATGCAGCAGTAGAGAGGGCTGATCTGTCCTAATAATCATATATACCTTTGTGGTATCTGAGTGCACAGAACACACTGCACTCTGAAAAAAGGGTGGCAACATGCTTTCCTACTATCATTAATATTATTACAACTATCATTATTTTGCATTTTGAAATAAAATAATTTTATAAAAACCTGGTGGCATCTGCTTATATGGGTGGCAGGTGGTGGTAAGGGATCTTGAGAATACTGGGATTTGGGGACGTATAGAGAGAGGAGAAAGCAGTTTCCTGAAGGTGCAGCTCTTAGACATCTGTACCTTTATGAACGCTTAGACATGTCTTTAGTACACTTAGACATCTAGTACCTTTATGAACTCTTCTAAGTTTAGTAATGGAGAATGAGGAAATTCCTTGTTCAATCCTATTAAGGCTAATCCTACCCTATATAGAGACTAACAGGTTCCATATCAAGGTAGTATTTTTAAAAAGTGCACTGAATTTATAGAACCTGAACTCAAATCCTGACTGCTATTTACTACCTACATCATGTTACCTAGAACATGGCACTTCATTTAGTCCCTGACTTTCTCCATGTAGAAAATGATGGGGTTGTGCTTTTAGCTGTAAATGGTAGGAATTAATAAATAGAGGAGAAAAGCTGTCTACATGACATTATTCAGGAGATGTATGGCTTGGTCTTTTTGTTCCTAATTGAATTTTAGTACAAATAAATTGAGAGAGAAATTGAGGAGCACATAGAAACTTCCTATGGGCCTAATAATTTTAGCTCCCTGTTTCAATTTTCCTTCTTCTGATTCAGATCATAATTAGAATCAATAAATTAATACTTAAACATTTATTAAACACCTACTATGTGCCAGGTATGGTGCTAAACATTGGGGATACAAAAAGAGGTAAAATAGGTGCATTCTCTTCAGGATAAAACTAAATCAGGCCAGAGTGTACAATCACCTATATGACAAAGGCCAAATATATATATAAAACCCCAATTAAGTAGCCTGGAGGCATAGGCACACAGTCTCCTTACCATCTCCCTTAATATCACATCAGACTCTTTCAACAAGCACTAACTCTGCCTTATTTCCATTTCCCTGGTATTTATTAAGGTTCTATATAATGCAGGACATGAATACCAGGCACTGTGGCAGATAGAATAATTGATACCCTCTTGTTGACAGAAATTTCATCCTTGGTTTGGACTTCTCAAGAAAAAAGGGGAAAGCATTTTAACCCAGAGACCTGAATTTTTTCCCTTGAGTTTATGTTTAGAGAACATTATAATCTAGTGGATATACAAATAACTGTAATACAATAAGAATACACTTCTTGGAGTCATAGATTTAAACCCATAAGAGACTTTAAAGGTCATTAAGTCCAAACCCCTCATTGTATTTTCACTTCTTCCATTACTTCTCCTATTTAAAAAAAAAAAAAAAAAGTAAAGAAAGAAAAGAAAAAAAATCTTGTAACAAATATGCATATTCATTCAAAACAAATTCCTGAATTGGTGATATCCAAAAAATGTCTTTCTCATCCTATGCATCAGCAGTTGGGTAATATGCTTCATCAATGGTTCATTAATAATCTCTCACAATTTACTGATGAAGAAAGTGAGGTACAAAGTAACTTGGAGTGGGTCACATAGCTAAGTGTGTGTGAGGCAGAATTTGAAATCTTATCTTCCTGTCCCTAAGACCAACCTCTTAGGCCATGGTGCCTTCTAACAACACTTACCACAAAGTTCTAAGGGAGATATTGCTTCCAGCTGAGTAATCAAAACAGGGAGAAATGGTTGGAGGAAAAACCCAATTGGAACTATGGATTGATAGGGAAAGATGATCAACTTTCATATATCTTTTTCCCCCTGCTGAACCTTCTGATGAGAGCTTCATTCTTCAGGACACATAAACTGTGGCAAAAGCTTTTAGAGACAAGAAGTTTTAGAAGTGCACACTAGAGAAGAATTTCCCAATGAGGAAGCCTATCAGGCATTGGTATAAATTGGTCAGCAATCTAGCCATGGTAAGTCTCTTTTTTATGGTAAACATGGTAAAAAACATATGTTAAGTCCAATATATGCAGACACATTTATACAGTTCTCTTTCTGCACAAGAAAAATCTAATTAAAAAGGGAAAAGAGTAAGAAAGAAAATAAAATCCAAGTAGACAACAACAGAGAGAGTAAGAATACTATGTTGTGATCCTCACTCAATCTCCACAGTCCTCTCTCTGGGCGCAGATGGCTCCCTTCATCACAAAATCATTGGAATTGGTCTGAATCCTCTCATTGCTGAAGAGAGTCACGTCCATCAGAATGGATCATCATATAATCTTGCTCTCGCTGTGTAATATGATCTCCTAGTTCTGCTCATTTCACTTAGCATCCATTCATGTAAGTCTCTCTGGGCCTTTCTGAAATTATCCTCCTGGTCATTTTTTACAGAACCATAATATTCCATAACATTCACATACCATAATTTATTCAGCCGTTCTCCAACTGATGGACATCCATTCAATTTCCAGTTTCTAGCCATTACAAAAAGGGCTACTGCAAACATTTTTGTACATGTGGGTCCCTTTCTCTCCTTTAAGATCTCTTTGGTATATAAGCCCAATAGAAACACTGCTGAATCAAAGGGTATGCACAGTTTGATAACTCTTTGAGCATAGTTCCAGATTGCTCTCCACAATGGCTGGATCAGTTCACATAGCACCAACAATGCATCAGTGTCCCAGTTTTCCCACATCCCCTCCAACATTCATCATTATCTTTTCCTATCATCTTAGCCAATTTGCATTTCTCTGATCAATAGTGATTTAGAGCCCCTTTTCATATGACAAGAAATGGTTTTAATTTCATCTTAAAATTGTCTGTTCATATCCTTTGACCATTTCTCAATGGAAGAATGGCTCAAATTATTATAAATTTGAGTCAATTTCTCTATATATTTTAGAAATGAGGTCAGAACTTTTGAATGTAAAAATGTTTTCCCAATTTGTTTCCTTTCTAATCTTGTCTGCAATTAGTTTTGTTTGTACAAAAACTTTTTAACTTAATATAATAAAAATTATCTATTTTTTGTTCAATAATGATTTCCAGTTCTTCTTTGGCCACAAATTCATTCCTCCTCCACAGATCTGAGAGGTAAAATATATTTTGTTCTTCTAATTTGTTTATAATATCACTCTTTATGTCTAAATCATGAACCCATTTCAACCTTATCTTGATATATGGTGTTAGGTGTGGGTCCATGCCTAGTTTCTGCCATACTAGTTTCCAATTTTCCTAGCAGTTTTCATCAAATATTGAGTTTTTATCCTAAAAGCTAGGGTTTTGGGTAAACCACTAGATTACAATAGTCATTCACTTTTTTGTCCTGTGAAAATAACCCATTCCACTGATCTACTACTCTATTTCTTAGCCAATACCAAATGGTTTTGGTGACCACTGCTTTGTAATATAGTACTAGAACTGGCACATCTAAGCTACCTTCATTTGCACTTTTTTTTCATTAATTCTCTTGAAATTCTTGACATTTTGTTCTTCCAAATGAATTTTTGTTATTATTTTTTTCTAGATCTGTAAAATAATTTCTTGAGAGTTTGATTGGTATGGCATTGAATAAGTAGATTAATTTAGATAGTACTGTTATTTTTATTATATTAGCTCAGGCTACCCACGAGCACTTGATATTTTTCTAATTGATTAGATCTGGCTTTATTTGTGTGGATATTGCTTTGTAGTTGTGTTCATATAGTTCCCGACTTTGCCTTGACAGGTACACTCCCAAATATTTTATACTATCAATAGTTATTTTAAATGGAATTTCTATTTGTGTCTCTTGCTGTTGGATTTTGTTGGTAATATATAAAAATGCTGATGATCTATGTGGATTTATTTTGTATTCTGCAACTTTGCTAAAGTTGTGAATTGTTTCTAGTAGTTTTTTTAGTTGATTCTCAAGGATTCTCTAATTATACCATCATATCATCTGCAAAGAGTGATAATTTGGTTTCCTCAATACGTATTCTAATTCCTTTAATCTCTTTTTATTCTCTTATTGCCAAAGCTAACATTTCTAATACAACATTGAATAGTAATGGTGATAGTGGGCAACCCTGTTTCACTCCCTGATCTTATTGGGAATGGTTTTAGTTTGTCCCCATTACACATGATGCTTGCTGATGGTTTTAAATAGATGCTACTGATTATTTTAAGGAAAATTTCTTTTATTCTTATACTCTCTAGTGTTTTTGAGAAGAATGGATGTTGGATTTTATCAAATGCTTTTTCTGCATCTATTGAAATAATCATATAATTTTTGTTAGTTTGGTTATTGATATAATCAATTATGCTAATAGTTTTCCTAATATTGAATGAGCCTTGCATTCCTGGTATAAATCTTACTTGGTCATAGTGTTTTATCCTGGAGATGACTTTCTGTAATCTCTTTGATAATATTTTATTTAAAATTCTTGCATCAGTATTTTTAAAAGCTTTTTATTTTCAAAATATATGCATGGATAATTTGACAATATTGACCCTTGCATAGCCCTGTGTTTCAGATTTTCTCCTCCCTCCCCCTACCCCCTGTCCCAGATGGCAAACAATCCGATATATGTTATACCTGTTAAAACATATGTTAAATCCAATATGTATAAACATATTTATATACTTCTCTTGTTACACAAGAAAAATCAGATCAAAAAAGAAAGAAAATGAATAAAAAAACAAAATGCAAGTGAACAATATCAAAAAAGAGTGAGAATATTATGTTGTGATCCACATTCAGTTCCCACAGCTTTCTCTCTGAATGTAGATGGCTCTCTTCATCACAAGATCATTGGAACTGGCCCATCATCTCGTTGTTGGAAAGAATCACGTTCATCAGAAATGACCATCATATAATATTGATGTTGCCATGTTCAATGATCTCTTGGTTCTGCTTCTTTCACTTTGCATCAGTTCATGTAAGTCTCTCCAGGCCTCTCTGAAATCATTGTCCTGATTGTTTCTTATAGAACAATAATATTCCATAGCATTCATATACCATAATTTATTCATCCATTCTCCAGTTGATGGGCATCCACTCAGTTTTCTGTTTCTTGCCACTACAAAAATGGCTGCAACAAACATTTTTTGCATCAATATTCATTAAGAATTGATCTATAATTTAGGTATCAGCACTATATCTGTGTCATAAAAGGAATTTGGTAGGATTCCTTCTTTCTCTATTTTTTCAAATATTTTGTATAGTATTGGAATTAATTGTCCTTTAAATATTTGGTAGAATTCACATGTGAATCCATCTGGCCATGGAGATTTTTTCTTAGGGAGTTGATTAATAGCTTGTTTTATTTGTTTTTCTAAAATGGGACTATTTAAGTAATTTATTTCCTCTTCTATTAATCCAGGCTATCTATATTTTTGTAGGTATTCTTCCATTTCACTTAAATTATTATATTTATTATCATATAGTTGAGGAAAATAACTCCTAATTATTGCTCTAATTTCCTCTTCATTGGTGGAAAGTTGTCCCTTTTCATTTTTGAAACTAATAATTTGATTTTCTTCTTTCCTTTTTCTAATCAAATTAACTAAAGTTTTATCTATTTTCTTGATTATCTCATATAACCAACTCTTGGTTTTATTTATTGATTCAATAGTTTTGTTACTTTCAATTTTATTAATCTCTCCTTTTATTTTCAGAATTTCAAATTTGGTATTTAGTTGGGGGGGTTAATTTGTTCTTTTTCTAACTTTTAAATTGTAAGCCCAATTCATTCATCTTCTCTTTCTCTATTTTATGCAAGTAAGCATCTAGAGATAAAATTTCCTCTATTAACTGCTTTGGCTGCATCCAACAAATTTTGATATGTTGTCTCATTGTTGTCATTCTCTTGGATGAAGTTATTAATCGCATCTATGATTTGTTGTTTCACCCACTCATTCTTAAGGATTAGATTCTTTAGTTTCCAATTAATTTTTGGCCTATTTTCACCTGGCCTTTTATTGCATGTAATTTTTATTGCATTATGATCTGAGAAAGATGCATTTACTATTTCTGTCTTTCTGCATTTGATTTTAAAGTTTTTATGCCCTAATACATGGTTAATTTTTGTATAGGTTCCATGTACTGCTAAGAAAAAGGTGTATCCCTTTCTGTCTTCACTCAGTTTTCTCCAAAGGTCTATCATTCCTAACTTCTAGTAGTCTATTTACCTCCTTAACTTCTTTCTTATTTATTTTGTGGTTTAATTTATCTAGTTCTGAGAGAGCATGGTTGAGATCTCCCACTAATATAGTCTTTCTGTCTACTTCTCCTTGCAGCTTTCTTACCTTCTCTTCTAGGAGTCTGGATGCTATGACACTTGGTGCATATATGTTTAGTTTTGATATTACTTCATTATCTATGGTACCTTTAAGCAGGATGTTATTTCCTTCCTTCTCTCTTTTAATTAGGTCTATTTTTGCTTTTGCTTGATCTGAGATCAGGATGGCTACCTGTGATTTTTTTTTTTTTAACTTCAGCTGAAACATAATAGATTCTGCTCCAGTGTTTTATCTTTACTCTAAATGTATCATTCTGCTTTATTTATTTGTTTGTTTGTTTATTTATTTATCTGTTTGTTTTTGCTGAGGCAATTGGGGTTAAGTGACTTGCCCAGGGTCACACAGCTAGGAAGTGTTAAGTGTTTGAGGCTCATTCTACTTTAAATGAGTTTCATGTAAACAACAAACTGTAGAATTCTGGCTTTTAATCCAGTCTGCTATACACTTCCATTTTATGGGAGAGTTCATCCCATTCATATGCACAGATAGAATTACTATCTCTTTATTTCCTGCCAACTTGTTTACCACCAATTACATGTTTCTCTTCCCTTTCCCCTTTTCCTTCCTCCCCAGTATTTTGTCACTGATAACTCCCTCCCTCAAACAGCCCTCCCCTTTTGCAGCCCCCCTTTTTTATACCTTTCCCCTTCTACTTCTCCCTTCTATTAGCCTCCTTTCTTCCTTTTCACCCTCTTGCTTCTCTATCGAGTGAAAGGAGCTTCTCTGTGAAGCTAAATATGTCTGATAATCTCTCTGTGAACCAAATCCGATGAAATTAAGATTCACACAATGCTCATTCCCCTCCCTTTCCCCCCCCCACAATTGCAATAGTCTTTTTTGCCTCCTCATGAATTGTAGTCCCATTTTGCCTCTGTTTTCCTCTTCTTATAGTAGAATCACCATTCCTTCTCTAATTTTTTTTAAATTATCACAATAAAATCAAATTAAGTATATCCATTACAGAAATTCAGATCTCAAGAGTGAAACATATCATCTTCCCATATATTTACTTTTTATGCTTCTCTTGAGTTCTGTACTTGAAGATCAAATTTTCTATTCAGCTATGGTCTTTTCATCAGAAAAAGATGAAATCCATCTGTTTCATTGAATGTCCATCTTTTTTCCCTGAAAGATTGATGCTCAGTTTTGCTGGATAATTGATTCTTGGCTGCAATCCAAGTTCTTTTGCCTTTCAGAATATCAAATTCCATGCCTTTTGATCTTTTTAAGTAGATTAATCCTGAGTAATCCTAAATGTAGCTCCTCAATATTTGAATTGTTTCCTTCTGGCTGCTTACAATTTTTCTCCTTGATTTGATAATTCTGAAATTTAGCTACAATGTTCCTTGGAGTTTTCATTTTAGAGTCTCGTTCAGGAAGTGATCAGTGAATTCTTTCAATAGCTATTTTGCCCTCTGGTTCTAGGATAATCAGGCAGTTTTCCTTGATGATTTCCTGAAAAGATGATATCTAGGCTCTTTTTTTCCATCATGATTTTCAGGAAGTCCAATAATTCTTAGATTCTCTCCTAAATCTATTTTCCAGGTCAGTTGTTTTTCAATGAGGTATTTTATATTTTCTTCTATTTTTTCATTGTGGGGAGGGTGGTTTGACTGATTCTTTAAGTCTCATTGATTCATTTACTTCCATTTATTCAATTCTAATTTTTAGTGAATTATTTTCTTCAGTAAGCCTTTTTATCTGCTTTTGCATTTGGCCAATTAGAACTTTTATATGAAGTGGTTTTTTCATTGCATTTTTTCCCATTTCACAGATTTTGTTTTTCAGAGAATTGTTTTTGTGTGTGTGTGTGTGTGTGTGTGTGTGTGTGTGTGTGTGTGTGTGTGTGCGTGTGTCTATTTTGTAAGGAATTATATGCTTTTTCCATTTCATCAAGTCTATTTTTTAAGGATTTTTCATCAGATAATTTCTTTTCCAAACCTGTTAGGATTACAAGGTGAGAACTCAGGTTCTCTGGGCAATTCTCTAGCTCAGAATTCCACCTTTAGTTCTGTCCTTTAGGGGGAGTTTACACCTTTGAACTTCTGAAAAGGAGTTTATGCAACCTTTAAAAGGAGCAAGTTCATTGGTTGAAGTAATTTTCCCACAAGCCCCTGAGTTCTCACATGTGCATTCTCTGGGAGGATAAAAGAGGCAGCATTGAGCCTGGAGTTAGTCTGACTAAGAGTTTGAGTTTAGATGGTGGTCTGGAAGGAGAGTCTGGCTGGAGGCTCCAGAAGCTTCCTAATAAACCTGCTCACAGAGGAAAAGATTTTACAGAAAAGAGATCTCCTCCCAGAGAAGGATTATAATTGAAGAGACGACAGGACCTTTACACAAACCCTCTTGCAAAGATTTCATTTCCTTTTCCCACTTTTCTACTAACTCTCTTGCAAGATCCTTTTTGAATTCTGCTGAGAGCCTTGTGAAATGGGAACCTACTCATATCAAACTTTGGGGCTTCAGCTAGCACTGGCTTGCCTTTAGAATCCTCAGGGTCTGAGATCTGTTCTTTTCTTTCACCATAAAATTTGTCTATGGTCAGAGTTCTTTTGGCTACTTTTTTGCTCATTTTTTAAGGTTGAAGTCTGCTCTTAAGGCAAAGGTGCGATTTTTTTTGTGGGCAGCTCTGCTGACTGACTTTAGGGGCTGGGTAAACATGGCTGGTCCTGACTTTAGAGGTTCTCAATTTGCCTTTTGTATTGGCTTTTGGGTGAAATCGTAGCCAATCTGCTAAACCACCCTGTGCAACCAGGACAGAGTAGCCCCAGAGCCTCACAGTAGATTCCGAGGTGTGCTGGCTCCCCACCAGCCTTCTGCCCCAGAGTCTGTACCTGCCTAATTGAAAACATACCTTTTTCTGAAGTTCTTTTCACAGCATCTTCTTCTGGAAATTCATGGTACTTCAAATACTTATGGGTTCTGTCACTCCAAAACCAGGTTAGAGGCTTAATCTGCTGTTGGTTTGAGAGAATGTCAGAGGAGGTTGCAGAAAGCCACTCCTGCTCTCTGCCATCGTGGCTCCAAAACCATAGTGAGTCTCAAAGAAAAATTGCCTGCCTTTCCATACTGAAAAATAACTGAGAGCCTTCCTATACTCTTCTTTCTGTTCCTACTCTTTCCATGAGTTCAGCTTCTCATCACATCTTACTTTACTAATCCATATTTCTTTCTCTTCCTTGCTATTTCCCCTCATCCCCATCTTTTAGCTTTATTTTATCTGTTGTCTTTCTTCATTTGAGCCCTGTGAGAGCAAATTTCACCTGCCTTTTTCTTCCATTTATATTCCCAGCATTTAGCACATTTTTAATACTGAATAAATGCTAACTCATTAAATGCCTCTCAGAACTGGTAAGGAAATCAAGGACAGTTTCTTGGAGGACTGATCTCGAAGGAGAGATTTTGTGTAAAAGCAAGAGATAGGGAAGGTAGGGTAGTTATAAGAATGTCCAGAGACACTGAGACACTAGTTTGAGAAGGAGGAACTGAAAAGCACCCACCTATAGATCATCTAATAACTTCCAGATCCATCCAACAGACATTTGTCAAACTCTTACTAAGCCTAAGACACCATGCATGACACTGAGATTTCATGGACAAAATTTAAAGCTGTTAATAAGGATCTTTTACTTGGAGCAATACATGTAAAAAAATATTTGTGTAGATGTGACAAACACTAAACATCAACAGTAGCTGTTGTTCAGCCATTTCCATTGTGACTGATTTTTTGCAATCCCATTTGCCATTTTCTTGGAAAAGATATTGAAGCAGTTTGTCATTTCCTTCTCCAATTCATTTTACAGATGAGGAGACTGAGACAAACAAGATTAAGTCAGTTCCACGGGGTCCCACTCTCAATTTTCATGACACTGCTCTCCCATAGTTCTCCTCTTATCTTCTGACCCCCCATTATTTTACACTTTCTCAGTCTGTTTTGCCAGATCATCATCTCTGCTAACTTGTGGATTAGCTTATAAGTATCTGAGCAGTTAGTAAGTATCTAAGCCCAGATTTGAAATCAAGATTTCCTGATTCCAGACCTAGCAAGAATTCTAAAAGGCAGAAATGAGAAAATGCATTTCCAACATGGTTTAACCCAAGATTCTCTATGTTTTAGTAAAAGTTAAGACTACCAGTTTGGCTTAAACATAGAAAAGGGAAATGATATAAGGGGAAAAACAACAACCTGGGAAATGTAGGCTAGAGACAGGTTGTAAAGGGCTCTAAATGTCAAGTTATGGTGTTTGCATGGTATTCTAGAGGAAATAGAGAGCTATTTCTCTTAGCATAGGAGTTATGTAGTCAGACATGAGCTTTAAGACTATTAATTTGACAGTTCTGTGGAAGGTGATGAGAGAGCAAACGTTCAATTAGGAGACTACAACTACAATAATTCAGATAAGAGGTTATAAGTTCCTGAATAAACTTAGAGAGATGGCTGTGTGAACAGAGAAAAAAGAATGATTGGAAGATATTGTGAAGGTAGTATGAGAAAGACTTGGCACCTGGGTGGGGTATATCAAATGAAGAAAAGGAAAGAATAGAGGAAGACTCAGAGGTTGTGAATCTGGGTCAGTGGAAAGAATGGGAATGCTCCCAACAGAATTAAGAAGTTTAGAGGACAAGAAGGTTTCAAAAGGAAGATAATGAGCTCCCTTTTGGACATAATTAATTTAAGATACGTATGGAACACCCTACGTGGAAATGTCTAGCGGGCAGTCAGACATGTGAGACTGGAGCTCAGGAGAAAGATAAAAGCTCTCTATATAAGATCTGGAAGTCTTCTTCATAAATACAATTGTTGAATACATATAACTGATGAGAATATGGTAGGGTAGTTATAAGAATGTAGAGAGAAAAGAGATTAGGGTCCAACTTTAGGAAACACATAATGAGCAGGGATCATGATCTAACAAAGCAAACTGAGAAAGAATAAAATGGAGATGTCAGACTATAAATAAGAGGAAAACCATAGGAAAGCAGTGTCATGAAAGATGAGAGTGAAGAGATTATTCAGGAATAATCAATGGTGTCAAAAATTACAGAGAAACTTTAAAAGGATGAAGCTGAGAAAAGACTGTTGAATTTAGCAACTTAGAGATACTGGCTGACCTTGGAGAATTCTGTTTCTGTTGAGCAGTGACATCAGAAGCCAGATTGTAAGGGTATGAGAAGTGAGGAGGAGGTGAGAAAGGAAAGCAAAAACTAAAGAAAGCATTTTCTCAGCATTTGACTCTGAAAGAGAGAATGGTTTCTTCTTGTAACTAAATATTCTTCTCAATCTCTTGCTTTTACACAAAATCTTTCATTAGAGACCAGTCCTCCAAGACTCCTCTTCTTTACTTAGCTGATCCCACTTCCCCATCTCTGCCCCAATGAAAATACAACAGCACATACCCATCTCTCCCGCTGTGCTGAGGGTGGTTAAGACAAGCCTTAATCAATGTTAAAGGATCAGGAGCATCTGCCAAGAAGCAGTCAGTGGGAGAAAGAGCTTATTTGTCACCCAACTCAAGCTGAACAGATGTATGTTCAAATATTCTTATCCCCATCATATGTGTGAGTGTGTGTGTTAAGACTGACTACCATTCCCATCCCCATTCCCACATCACACTACCCTCCCAGCCTTGATTTGGGTAAAAGAAACCTTGAATATTATAACTGTTGAAGAAAAAACTATTTCTAATACTTACAACTTAGATTCAAGTCTGCCAGGAGCAATTTAAAAATATATACATCATTAATCTGTAGCCAAACTATATCTAGATTGGAGTAAGAGATGTTCAAATTGGCTTTCTCCATATTCTTCAACATGATTCTTGGCTTCCACTCATCAAAGGATTACGTAACATTGTAGGAGTCTGAGAAAGAATACCAAGATACGAAACAATGTAGTTCTGGGCTAAAATTCTAAATAGTTGAAGAAGCAGAACTCTATCCCATTCCTCCTGTACCACTTTCCCAGAGGAATCAACGAGATTCTTTTCACATCTATATAGAAATCAAATCTATATAGAAAACAATAAAAATGTTCCCTTAACTGGCATGAATCATAGAATCATTGTTTCAGGGGAAGAGGAAGGCAATGATCGCATACAGATTAGAGGTACTCTGTTAAATTTCCATTATCACCCTTAATGTAGCAAAAAGCCCTTTTTCCCCTTTTTGTCCTGACTGATCATTCTTTCCAAAGGTTTTTCCCAAGGATTTTAGGAAAGATTTTAAAGGAAAATATTATTCTTAATATCTTTAATTTTATTAAAAAGTAGATTTAAATTTTAAAACATCCCAAGGGAAGAAGTAATGTCTGACTTCTGTAGTCCCTGGTAGATGAGACATAACCCAGGCTACTGGCATTCTTGCCCATTCCATGCCTTTACTGCTGTAAATCATAAAAGCTTCAATGTCTGTAGCATTGATTTGGTGCCCTCTAAATTCAGCCAAGCCTGGGGGAAAGGCTACTTATTTCTTCCTGGTTGAAAGTCTCATGGACTGGTTAAAAGTCTCATGGTAAAATTTCACATAGATTTTGAATGATGGGTTTTAACCAGCAAAGGGCTCTCCTGACAGAGGAAATAACATGAGAAAAGACATGGAACTAGCAAAGTAAAAACTGTTTAGAGAACCTGTATAAATCCAGGTTAATTTTACCATTCAGTATCATAAGAAAATAGGTTTAGAGCTCTAAAGAACATCAAAGGCCCTCTAGTCTAATTCACTCCTTTGACAGAAAACAAAATTGGGACTTGCCATTCATGCAGATAGGAAGCCTCAGAGTCAAGATTAAACAAACCCAAGACATTTTACTCGACAGCCAATGATATACAAGCTTGGAAAGACATTTGGAACCAGTCTGTAAAGAACTTTGGCAAATATCTGACCTCAGGACACTGTGGATGATGTCTCTAACCTATCTCACAGCCTTTTCTTCCACTGGTCAACATGTTTAAAACCAAAATCATAATAGTGTACCCCAAGTTGGCTTCCCCAAATGGGGACTCACTAATTCTTCCTTCATAATTCTTGGGGAAATCCTGAGGAATTGGGGGGTTTCAAATATTATCACTCATGAATTTCCATTTGATGTGCTCACCATTAACCATCAATTATCAACTATTAATCAATTCAGATAGAATTAAATAGTTTTTAGAAAGAAGTATTTACTGAATAGGTATAAAATGAAAAAGTGGTGAAAAGAACAATCCCCCCAAAGTCTGAGATACTTTTCCACAATTATACACAGAATCCATTGGGAAAGCGAACTCAAACTTAGAGAGTACACATTGTCAAAAGAGGAATCCATAGATTCTGGTCCCTGGAAATTCTTTTCTCCTTTGGTAAAGTATTCATGAAGTTTCTCCTTGGTAAAGCTTTCTGGTTGGACTTCAAAGGTTTGAACCCTTATCAAGTTTAGAAGTTCTTTTCTTTATTTTGTCTGGTTTGGGTTTGTCATGTTTCTCCATTCAAGATGTGAATACTGCCATTGGTCAGTCACCCAACCAATGGGCATTTATTAAGTGCCCACTAGGTGGCAGGCACTGTCCTAAGCAGTGGGAGATACAAAGAAAGGCAAAAACCAACTCTTGCTCTTAACGAACTCAAGAGGAATATTATTCCTTTAAGTCCCAACTAAAACTTCACAATCTATAAAAGGCTTTAACAATTCCTCTCACTGCTAGTGCCTTCCCTCTCTTAATTAATTTCATATTTACCTTGTAAATGTCTTATTTGTTCATATTGTTTGCTTATTGTCTCTGTTATTAGATGATAACTTCCTTGAGCATTGAGACTATTTTTGTTTGTGTATCCCAAGCACTTAACATACAGTGCCTGACTCAGAAGAGATCCTCAGGAAGTGGAAGTTGATCTAGTCTAAAGGAGAGATGACAGGCAAACAGCTATGTAGAAACAACATATGCGCATGATAAATTAGAGCTAATCAAGAGAGGAAAAGAACTAACATTAAAGAGCATCAGCATACATTGTTATAGAAGGTACAAATTTTTGTTTGTATGTTTTTTAGGACTTGGACTTGATTTTATTTGGAACTTGAAAAAAGTGAGGTAAACCAGGAGATGGAGATGGATAGAGTAGTCCAAATATAGGGCAATAACCAATGAAAATTCTTGAAGTTATATTGGGAGATGTGTCTTGCTCAAAGAGAAGCCCTGTGTCACTGGATTACATGGAGGCGACTATTTGTGCCCTACCTATGGTAGAAGTTTCCCAGCTCAGGTTGGTCTGATTAGCCATATTCTGATACATTACTGTACCTTGACCCCAACACAATAATGTCATTTTGGTCCTCTTTGAGAATGAAGGGCAACAAGCAACCAGCCAAGATGGAGGGGAGTAAGGTGCAAGAAGAGGGGTATATAAAGGACCAATTGCAAAGGGTTTTGCATGCCACATGGTTTTCCTATAGAGAGGGGGAAAGTAAAGGAAAAAGCTCAGTCTTCCCTGCCCATGGACAATTCCTTCTCCCATTGTAATATTGGCTAATCCCTGGCATGTTCCTGCTAAAATCTGCTGCTATAATACACACAGGTCCAGGGGTTTGTCTGATTTTTTCCAACAATCCCAATACATTTCCTATATGGTCTTATCTGATGTTCCCAGTGATCAAGCACTTCCTTTCTCCCAAACTGATTAAGGACTAACAAGTTCATATTTCATTTATAACTTTAATTAACTCAAACAAGAAGTCCAGGGACCTAGGTTATTGTCCAACTCTTCATGACACTATGGACCATGATGTCCACAGATTTTTTTTTTTTGGCAAAGATACTGAAATGGTTTGCCATTTTCTTCTCCAGTGAATTAAGGCAAGCAAAGGTTAGCCATTACTTGTCCAAGATCACATAATGAGTAAGTGTCTGAATCTAGATTTGAACTCAGGTCTTTCTGACTCCTGACTGAGCCATCAAGCTCCCTGGGCATCTATGACCTCACATTCATAAGGATGAGGTTTTCTATCTCCAGTCTTACAAAATAGAATCCCTTATTTCGAATTGGAAGGTATTTTAGAGGCCATCTAGTCCAACATTCTCATTTTCCATATGAAGAAATTGAGGTTCAAAGAGGTCAAGTGATTTAACCAGAATCGCACAGCTGTTAAGTGCTATATTGGAACCCAGATTTAAGTTCAGCAATCTATTGACTGTTTTCCTTTCTACTTAATATCAACTCTTAGGCATTCAAACTTGAAAAGCTTTATTATTGTAAGCTGTTGTCCATCCAAGTTACATAATTCCAGATCTAGGCAGGTCATGTTTTGAAGCTAAGCACATGACTTGACATTTATTAAACAAAGTACAAAGAAGTCAGTGTCCTAGTCAATAGTGTTGTGCTTTTTAAAGATCAGTCTCTAATCTATTGAGATCTTTATGAACCTTAATTTGAGCCTCCCGGATTTATTCATACATGATAAGTGTACCCTCCACATTTTCTTGAAAAAAATACAGATTAGAGAAGAGATAAAATTTAATGGTCAATCATCTTTACTCCATTGCTCTTTTCCCAGCCATTCAATAGAAACTCCCTTTCTTTCTTCTCCTCCAAACCACAGCAGTCAACAATTATTTAACACTTACTATTTGCTTAGCAAATAGTAGTTGCTCTACAGGATGTTGCAGAAGATATCGTCCCCTACCCTTTGAGAGCTTACATTTTAGGTGAAGGACCATCAGTGAACACAAGACTCACACACAAAAAGCTTAGAAAAACAATGTAACATCATATATTATTAAGTATTGAAACATGTAATACAGACATGGTGTTCACAATATGGGGAAGTCCATAGTATAAGGAATATTAGGAAGCACTAGAAAAGCTTCATTAAGAAAGAGAAACAAGATTCTGGAAATGGTATCTCTCCATGTATTAATAAGCTAGTGAAGGAGCTCATGAAGCAAGATGTGTTAGTTTTTTTTTTTTAATTTAAAAATTTTAATTTAAATATAATGATTTTTACTGATGTCTTTTTACATCATTCTAATTTCTTACAGTAACTCTACTCTTCACCCTCCCAAAGAGCCATCCCACATAACATATAATATTTTTGAAGGCAAAAAAGAAAAACTATCCTATACTGTATCAAAATATTATAACTGATCAATGCAGAAAAAAATTCTGAAAATGTGTAATGCACAACATTTGTGAACCTCCCTCTTCCACAAATGAGATCAGAGTATTATGTCATATTTCTACTTTATTTAACATTTACTATCTTCCTAGCATCAGGTTAGTTGCTATGGAGGATATTGCTCTTATTTCTATAAATTTGACTCAGTTCTCTGTATAGTTGGGATATGAGGTTTTGAGCAGAAAAATTTGACATAAATTTTTTTCACAGTAATGATTACTATGTATTTCCTCCATTTTATTTTCCCTTCTCACTCTCCTTTCACCATGTTTATTCTCAAATATTTTGCTTCTGATTTCCACTTCTTTGAATTTGCCCTTCCTACCCTATCTTTTATCCCCTTCTCCTCCTAACTGTCCTATATAAGATAAACTTCTACACCCCACTGAGCATGTGAGTTATTCCCTCTTTAAACAAATTCCAGTGAGAATAAGGTTCATATACTCAGTTTTCCTCTTTCCCTATTTCCCCCTCCACTCTAAAATGTCTTTTAAGCCTCTTTTGTGGCAGATAATTTACCCCATTCTATTTCTCCCTTTGCATTCTCCCAGTGCATTCTTCTTTCTTACCTTTTAATTTAATTTAATTTTTTTAGATAAGTATCCCATCATATTCAATTCATACCTGTGCTTTTGTCTTTGTATATTCCTCCTAATTTCCCTAATAAGAAGAAAATTTGGGGAAGTTACAAGTCTCACTTTCTCAAGTAAAGAAGGTAAATAATTTAACCTTATTGAATCCCTTGTAATTTATTTTTTCTGATTACTTTTTTATGCTTCTTTTGAGTTTTGTATTTGAAAATCAAATTTTCTAATCAGCTCTGTCCTCTATTTCATTGAATATCATTTTTTGCCTAAATAATTATAATTAAATAAATAATTAAATAAATAATATTAAATAAATATATTATATATATAATATATAATATATATATATAATAAATATATTATATATATAATTATAATTATAAATAATTATAATTATATATGTTTTGCTAGGAAAGTGAATCTTGGTTGTAATCCTAGTTCTTTTGTCTTCCAGAATATCACACTTTAAATGCTATAATCATTTAACATAGAATCTGCTAAATCTTGCACTACCCTGACTGTGTCTCTACAATATTTGAATTGTTTCTTTCTGGATATTTGCAGTATTTTCTCCTTAATGTGGGAGCTCTGAAATTTGGTTACAATATTCCTGTGAGTTTTCATTTTGGAATCTCTTTTAGGAGATGATTGGTGGATTCTTCAATTTCTGTTTTATCCTCTGGTTCTAGAATATCAGAACAGTTTTCCTTGACAATTTCTTGGAAGATGATATCTAGACTCTTTTTTGATCATAGCTTTTAGATGATCCAATACTTTTAAAATTCTCTCTCTTGGATCTATTTTCTAGGTCACTTGTTTTTCAATAAGATAGTTCACATTTTCATTTTTAAAAATTTCTTTTGATTGATTCTTGATGTCTCCATAGAATCATTGGCTTCCACTCACCCAATTCCAATTTTTAAAGAATCTCTTTTTTTCAGTGAGCTTTTGTTCCTCCTTTTCCATTTGGCCAATTCTACTTTTTAAGGAGTTCTTTTAAGTGAACTTTTATATATCTTTTTCTATGTGACCAATTCTGCTCTAATGCCTTCTTGTCTTCCCTGGATCTGCTTTTCTTCTAATTTTTTATTCTAGGATTTCTGATATTAAGGTCATGTATTTACTTAGGACATATTGTGTAATATGGCATAAAATGTTGATCTAAGATTAACTTCCACCAAACTGATTTCCATTTTTCCCATAAACTTTTTTTTTTATCCAATAGGGAATCTTTTCTGCATTATTTATGTTTTCTGGTTTATCAAACATTGAATTATTGAATTCCATTGTTTCTGATTCACTTTTGCCCAGCCTATTCCATTGTTCTCTCCTCTCCATTTTTTTAACCAATACCAATTAGTTTCAATGACTACTGCTTTACAATATAGTTTGAGATCTGCAAACTCCCTCCTTTCTTATTCTCTTATTTTTTCTTATTCCTTCCTCTCTTGACTCTTTTCATCATTTACCTTGATACTCTAGATTTTTTTCCAAATGAATATTGTTATTCTATTATTAAGTTTGGTGACTTGACTGGCATAGTATTAAAACTTTAAGATAATTTTATAGTATTAATGTTTTTATCAATTGGCAAAGGTCAAGATGTGAGGAACCTGAACATTCCTCTAGCTATTTAAATTCCTCTTTATTTTTTAAAAGGAGTACTTTATAATTTCATTTATATAAGTCTTTTGTGTGCTTTGGTGTACTAATCCTCAAGCACTTTGTCAAATTTGTAGTTATTTGGAATGATTTTTCACTTTCTATTATTGCCTCTTCAATTTTATTATTGTATAGAAATGCTTTGATATATTAATACTAATACTGTACAACATTATAATAACATACAATAATAATATTATACAATTATTATTTAAAATATTGCACAATTATATTAATATTGTATTACATATATAATATATTGATATTATGCAAATGATGCTGTTTAATTAATTATTAATATTATACAATGATATTATTGTATAAAATCCTTTGGTAAATTCATCCTCAGACACTTTTAAAAATTTATAGTTATTTGTAATGAGATTTTGCTTTCTATCATTGCTTCTTCAATTTTATCATTATGTAGAAATGTGGGTGATTTTTTAGGATTTATTTTGTAGCCTGAAGCTTCAATGAATATTGTCTCAATTAGCATCTTTGCTGAATCTCTAGAATTTTATAATCTCTTCAGCAAATAGAAATGATTTTATCTTCTCTTTATCTAATTTATTCCTTTAACTTCTTTCTCTTGTCTTGTTGCTACTGTTAGTATTTCTAGAATTAAAACAAATTATGATGGTGAAATAGTTATTTTTACTTTACTCCTATGTACTTACTAGAAAGAATTCTAGTAAGCATATGATGCTTGTGTTTTATTTTAGATGCTTTTTATGATGTAAAAATTTGTTCTGTGTCTATATTTGTAGAGTTTTGTCATAAATGAGGGTTGTACTTCATGAAAGACTTCTGAATATATTGAAACAATCATGGGGTTTGGATTGTTTTTGTCTTTAATACGATTATGCTGATGATTTCATTAATGTTGAACTATCTTGGAATCTAAGATATCAATACCTAGTGATTTCTTGGATAAATCACCACAGTCTACTTGAAAGAGTCTTATTCACCATTTCTTTCATTACTATTCATTAATTAAATTGATCAACAATTTTCCTTCTCTATGGTACATTTCTCTCATTTAGATATTAGGAATATATTTGTCTCATAAAAGGAATTTGGTAAGGTGCTTCCTTTCTCAATTTTTGAGACTAATCTCTGTAGTACTTTGTCTTTAGATAGCAATTGTCTTTAGAAGTTTGATAGAATTCACCCATGAATCCATCAGGACCACATGTTTTTATTTGGTGATTTCTTTGGAACTAATTCTATTTCCTTTTCTGAATTTGGTTAAGATTTTAATTTAGTCATCTGGTAGTTTGGGCTTTTTATATTTTTGAAAGGTTTGGTTTTTTTTTCCCTGAGGCAATTAAGGTTAAGTGACTTGCCCAGGGTCACACAGCTTGGAAGTATTAAGTGTCTGAGACCAGATTTGAACTCAGGTCCTCTTAACTTCAAGGCTGATGCTCTCTCCTCTGCACCACCTAGCTGTCCCTATTTTTGAAAATATTTCTCTCTTGTATTTCAAATTTTAATAGATAGACAAGCAGATAGATAGAAAGACAGATAGATAGATATAATTATTCAATTATTTTAGTTGTGTCTAGCTCCCTTTGGGGTTTTTGTGACAAAGGTACTAAAATGGTTTGCCATTTCCTTCTCCAATTCATTTTACATATGAAGAAATTGAAGCAAACAGGGTTAAGTGTCACACAGCTAATAAGTGTTTCAGGCTAGATTTTAATTCAGGTCTTCCTTACTCCAGACCTGGCTACTCTATATACACATAGAGAGAGTTATAGTTTGTATCATTACTATTACTATTACTAGTTCTTATAATTTTTTTATTTTTCTTGGCTTTCTTTTAATTTGACCTTGCTCATTTGTTGATTTGTTGATTTGGTTTTCTGTTCTTTTTAATCAAATAGGTTAAAGATTTATCAATTTTGTTATCATTTTAGAGAACCAGTTTTTAGTTTTATTTATCATTTCTAGAAGTTTTTTGTTTCTATCTTTCCACTGATTTTAATACCTTTTCTTTTTGTACATTTTATTTTGTTGGTTTCTTAATTTTTAAATGCATATTCAGATCATTAATTTTCTCATTTTCTATTCCATCAATGTATTTTTCTATGGATTTGATTTTTCCCAAGTATTGCTTTAGCTGCATTCCAGAAGTTTGATATTGTTTCATCATTATCATTCTTTCCCATAATTATTCATTGCTTCTGCAGTTTGTTCTTTGATTTATTCATTAATGAACACTTTACCATTAAGTTTTTATTTCGATGTCTTTTTATTTGCATTTCCTAAATTTATTACTATTTTTTTGCTATGCCATTATCTGTAAAGGATATATTTACTACTTGTGCCTTCTTACATTTGTTTGCAATATTTCCCTTAGAAGTGTTGACCTAGAAGCCAACAAAAGTAAGTAATGAATGTCATTGTCTAAGGACTTCTCCATCATTAAACTTCTATGAACCCATAGAATAGAAAATGGAAAAAGTAAACGTGAAGTCTTTGGGACAATAATGCTGAACGAATTGGAACCTGAAAGGAGAAAATAGAAATGGAGAAGTGTAAAGAGCTCAGGTATAAAGAGAAAGGGATTCCCTTAACAGGGGGTAAAATCTGATTGGAATAATTTGGCTTGCTGGGAAATGAGGTTACCATAAAGAGATACCATCATTCACTATTCTCTAGCCCTCATTCAGTGGATCTTCAAACACTTAAATTATGATGCCTTTGCGGGTAAGATGCAAAGTGAATAACACAATCTGGTTCTTTATGCAGAAAAAGAAAGAGAGGGAGGGAAGGAGAGAGAGGGAGGAGGAACCGAGAGGATGGAGAGAGAGAGAGAGAGAGAGAGAGAGAGAGAGAGAGAGAGAGAGAGAGAGAGAGAGAGAGAGAGAGAGAGAGGGGCAAAGAAGGACAGAAACAGAGAGAGGAGAGAGAGGGAAAAAGGGAGAAGGAGGGAAGGAGACAGAGGGAGGACAGAGACACAGAGAGACAAAGACAGAGGGAAAGAATGAGAGAGAGAAAGACTGAGCCTATCCCTGTCTGGGAGTTTTAAACTTATTCCAGCTCTGCAGTCAATTGAAAGAGGCTATTCCCATCTGCATGGTAAGAGAACACAAGATGTTGTCTCCCAGAAGCAAATCTCTGCAATTTCCTACATGGGTGCCTCCATCTTAGGTAATTTTGGAATCCACAGCAATTACTCATTATATTTGTATTGTTTTTTGTTTTTAATGAGAGTTGATTTTTCGAAACTATAAACTGGTGAGCTTGACTAATTTTTGGTGAAAATGCCAAATGAATTTTTAAATGGATGGTTTGTAAACACTGAAAGAGAAATAGTGATCATTGTCAAATAGTAAGCATTTGGTCATTCAATTGGGGCCCACATTTACCAAGAAACGAGATGCTGGATAATTAGGTGAGGTTGGCAGAGAAAGCCTGAAGTACTGATAAAATACTCCCAGAAGCAAGCAGATCAGGGCACTTATGGATCAGCTCAGCCTTACAGTCCCACCCCCTGTCGAGGTCTTAGTAACCTGATCTTACTGTATGTAATAGAAAGCCAAGTTACGATGTCAAACCCCTGAGTTTAAATTTCCCCTATTAATCTGTTCCTGGCCCAAGTCATCTCTGCTGAACTCTTTTGAGTTAGCCTGCCATAGTCTTCTGCCCTATGATCTTTCCTCCTACCCCTCCCTTATTTCTTCTTATAGCTAACTCTTTTATGGTGCAAAACTGCTGCCAGTCAATGGTGTGCTCCAATCTCATGATGCATTCCCTTTCTCTGGGTTAATTGTGAGTTTCACTAGAGAATATATCTTTTTCATTATTAATTGTTAAAAGCCTTTTCCAAGCTAACTATATGCGCTCCTAAATCTGTTTCATATTTACCACGCCTACAGTATCTTTTCATTTTGTCTGTAGCCTCTTCTCATAAATAAAAATACCTTTTGGCAAAGAGAAAATCCATTGTGAATTTGCACATAATCGGAACCCCAACATTTGGCACTGACACCAGCCTATTCTGTGTCCTATGAAGGTCCTATTCTGTGAACAGCATTTTGCTGAATAATAAAGCTGAGAGAAGAACCCATTTTTTTCTTCATGAAGTTATAGCCTAGATAGCATTGAACTTGGAATAATGAAGACTTACATTTTCACCTAATAGCTTTGTGACCCTGAATAAGTCACTTAACCTGTATCAGCCTTATTTTCTACATCTATACAATGGGAATAAAAATAGCATCTACTTCACTGGGGTATTTGTGAGGACCAAATCAGATGGCCTATGTAAAGCACTTCACAAATCTTTAAGTGCTATGTAAATGTAAACTATTATACTTTAATATTATCAATAATTACCACACAGAATATTATATGGATCAAATACTAGTTCTTTCCTTTCCTTTCATTGACCTTGTCTAGTCAAATGATATCAGACTGAAAACATGGATGTCTAAAGATTGCTTGTATTAAAAAGTCTTGGACAAAGCTCTTTTTCAAATCTTTCTCTCACTTCTCAGACCAATTCTTCTGGGCTCCCTTTCCAGATCCAACATGTCATTTTGCTACATTTAAGAAAGAATTTTGACAGTTTTGGGTAATTTGAATAATCTTGCCCAAGAGTTTATAGTAAATAAGGAATCCCAAAGTAAGGAGCTATTGAATTATTCTGTTGATTCTTGAACAAGTAGGGAGTGCCCCAAGGATGATAGATGCCGATCCCAAATATTATAGAGAAAACTTTTGAGAAAACTCGAAAAGAATTTGTAACCTTAGACCTCCAAATCAAGAAACGAAGATTTTATTATATTATGTTGCTAACCAGGATAAATCCATATGGGTTTTTATCAAAGAAAAGGAAGTTTAGAGGGGCAGCTAGGTGGCACAGTGGATAGAGCACCAGCCCTGAATTCAGGAGGACCCCGAGTTCAAATCCGGTCTCAGACACTTAACACTTCCTAGCTGTGTGACTCTGGGCAAGTCACTTAACCCCAGCCTCAAAAAAAAAAAAAAAAAAAAAGGAAGTTTACTAATTAGCAAGGGGAAAGACAATGATGTAATATAGCAATGATTTTAGGAGGGCTTCTGTTCTAACAATATCAGTAATCCTAAATCTTCTGGCTTTGGGGTCTGCCTCAGGGACTTCCCACACTCCCAATCTGTCCCATCCAGCAGGACAAAAACGTGGACCCTAAAAGAGAAGAATAGGGAACAGGGACAGGAGACTCCAAGAATGGAGACAAGACAGGCTTTCTGATCAAGTCTCCTTTATTGTTGGGCTAAACATAACTTATATAGGGTATAATGGAATAAGACACAAAAACTATAAATCCACAGAAAGTTCTTGTAACAGGAGTTATTCCAGAATGTAACTTGTGTGGAGACAGAATTATTTATATAACCTTTGCCCCAGGTATAAATTGTGTGTCTTTCTTTACCCTAGGTGGGTATTTACCTAGGAATATGACCTTTGCCCTCAGCTCAGTGCTGGCTCCCCACAGGTCCCCCTTTTTTCTTTTTTAAATGTGGAGGAGGCGTTATGCCCAGCGACCTGTGCCTGGCTTAGATTGTTCCCTTGGGGAAAAGTCTTACCCATCATAGGAAGGATATACATGTGTATTTCTTCCTGGCTTAGGTTGACCGATCCTTGGGGAATTTTACCCGTCATTGGCTAACCAGGTCTCGATGGCCTCAGAATGCTCCCAATATCCACATAATAGTCAGGAGGGTTATCACCAGTTTCAAGGCAGTGATAATAACCCTGAATGGGTTTTGCCAATACATTGTCTATCTGAGATTTTACAAAGGTCATAAGTCTCTGAAAAGCCTAGGGGCCAAAGGATAAAAGCAAAATGAAAGCAAATAGGGATCCAATAAGAGGGAGAAGATATGGCAGTATCCCATGTAATCCACTCCACAGGGATTGTCAAAGAGTTCTTTGCGCTGCTTAACCAAGTCTTCCTGGAGCTTCCTTATCTTGTCCTGCACAATTCCAGACTTGTTAGCATTAAAACAGCAGCGTTCCTGTAGGGCTAAACATATTCCCCCCTTGTTCTGCAGTAAGGAGGTCTAAATCACGCCTATTTCACAAGACTACTTTGGCCATACTGTCAATTTGATCTTGAAAATCATTAATAGTGCTGGAAAGGGTTTGAACATAATCAATGAGTTGGTTGGAAAGTTTGGCATAGGAGTGGACAGCAACTCCTAGCCCTGCTGAGCCTACTGCTCCCGTGATGCCGAGACCACCCAGAAAAAGTATGAAGAGGACAGCCCTTTTCTTTTGGCTACTTATGTAGTCAAAGTTCGGGAGAGGGACTGGTTCATCTCCAGGAATGTTATCAATGTCAGGGAGGACGGTGGCTTGAACACAAGTGCCAGTCCAATTTATTGGAAGGGCTGTGAAAAGCTAAATTACCGCCACACACAAACACCTGACCAGAGTCAGGGCAAAGAGGAGAGGGAATAACAGTGGAGGGATCAGGATAGGAAGTTGGAGTAATGGAAGAGCAATTGGCAAAAGTGACAAATCCTACATCTACGCCATAGGTATTGTTTTGAGGGGCTATACTGTGCCCAAGTAAATCCCTACAGGCTGAACACGGAAAGGAATTGCAATGGTGCAATTGTTTTTAGGCAAAGTTTTGTTTGTGTCGCTAATAGGAATAGCAATGGGCATAGGGGTGCCAAGAGTCACCCACAGCCAGCAATCTTTTGCCAAAGTGGGATTAGTTGAATTCAATGTTCTGAAGGCGGCCTCTAAGATGGAGTAGGTTTGAGTGTCAAGGTCCATATTCCATGATTTAGGCAATGCTAGAGGGTGATAGTGTAAAGGGGGATACATTTGCCTAATAAATTCTTCAATCTGGCATTGCACTCCCTCTTCCCTCACCATGTCTATTGGTCCTCCTCCGTCAGAAATGTATATAGGAGCGGTGACAGGCCAACAGACATCTTTTCCTATAGTGCCTAGGCAGGAGGCCTGCTGATAGGGACTGTGACCTGTAGAGTGAGAGAAATCCCAGTCCCCTCCTCTAGAGCCACTAAATGACCTCTGGAGTAAAGCTGTAAGATAAGTATTACCATCTGTGTGGGTACATTGTTGGACATGATCATAGCAGGAGGAATGCATCGCCAGGGCAAAGGAACAGCCTTTGGGCAAAGTCCTGGTCCATTGTTAGAAGAAGGGATTATGGTGGGTTTTTTAGCACTGGTAGCTGGTGTATGTGACTACTCTCCCTGAAAGGATTTCACTAGACAAATAAGATTTAAAGGTGCCATAATCTGTGACAGAGAAAGATTTTGGGGTAACAGTAGTATATCCCCCCCCTGCATTCACAAGAAGCCCCATACGGTTGTTTGAGTAGCTTGGCCCTCTTGACTGGTGGTCTGAATCCTCCCTCTGTCAGGGGGTAGAGGATTAACAATGTCCCAAGAGGATCACGCAGTTGGTTGTCTTCATGACCTATAAAAAGACGAGAACTTGTCTCAGGGAGAATCATCTTCCCTGGAAAAGGTTATTTTATCATTATTTTCTGAATGACTATCTATTTGTTTTACTAGGCGCTCTGGCAACCACCTGACAGATTTCATTTCTTTTTTTTTTTTCAAGTTTATTTTATTTTATTTATTTTTTCCTTTTTTTTAAATTAATTTTATAGTAATAATATTTTTGACAGTACATATGCATAGGTAATTTTTTTTTACAACATTATCCCTTGTACTCCCTTCTGTTCTGAATTTTTCCCCTCCTTCCCTCCACCCCCTCCCCTAGATGGCAAGCATTCCCATACATATTAAATATGTTATAGTATATGCTTGGTACAATATATATGTGCATTTTTGTTGTTGAATTTTGTTGTTGTTGCAAAGGAAGAATTGTATTCAGAAGGTAAAAATAATCTGGGAAGAAAAACAAAAAAAGAAACAAAAACAAAAAAATGCTCACCGTTTACACTCATCTCCCAGTGTTCCTTTTCTGGGTGTAGCTACCTCTGTCCATCATTGATCAATTGGAATTGGATTAGCTCTTCTCTATGTTGAAGATTTCCACTTCAGTCAGAATACATCCTAGTACAGCATCATTGTTGAAGTGTATAATGATCTCCTGGTTCTGCTCGTTTCACTCAGCATCAGTTGATGTAAGTCTCTCCAAGCCTCTCTGTATTCACCCTGCTGTTCATTTCTTACAGAACAATAATATTCCATAACATTCATATACCATAATTTACTCAACCATTCTCCAATTGATGGACATCCATTCATTTTCCAGTTTCTAGACACTACAATAAGGGCTGCCACAAACATTTTGGCACATACAGGTCCCTTTCCCCTCCTCAGTATTTCTTTGGGATATAAGCCCAGTAGTAGCACTGCTGGGTCAAAGGGTATGCACAGTTTGATAACTTTTTGGGCATAATTCCAAATTGCTCTCCAGAAGGGCTGGATTCTTTCACAACTCCACCAACAATGCATCAGTGTCCCAGTTTTCCCACATCCCCTCCAACATTCATCGTTATTTGTTCCTGTCATCTTAGCCAATCTGACAGGTGTGTAGTGGTATCTCAGAGTTGTCTTAATTAGCATTTCTCTGATCAGTAGTGATTTGGAATACTGTTTCATATGAGTGGAAATAGTTTTAATTTCATCATCTGAAAACTGTCTGTTCATATCCTTTGACCATTTTTCAATTGGAGAATGGCTTGATTTTTTATAAATTAAAGTCAATTCTCTGTATATTTTGGAGATGAGGCCTTTATCAGAACCTTTAACTGTAAAAATATTTTCCCAGTTTGTTACTTCCCTTCTAATCTTGTTTGCATTAGTTTTGTTTATGCAGAAACTTTTTAGTTTGATGTAATCAAAATGTTCTATTTTGTGATCAATAATGGTCTCTAGTTCTCCTTTGGTCATAAATTCTTTCCTCTTCCACAAGTCTGATAGGTAAACCATCCCATGTTCCTCTAATTTATTTATGATCTTGTTCTTTATGTCTAAATCATGGACTCATTTTGAGCTTATCTTAGTATGTGGTGTTAAATGTGGGTCCATGCCTAGTTTCTGCCATCAGATTTCATTTCTTTAGAGTAAATGCACACCCTCCCTCGGCCCCAAATAAGGACTGAATCGGGGCCATGCCATTTGTTGGTTAGAGGGTCCTTCCATAATACTTCTGCATAACTGTGAGCAGAATTGGAGTGCCAGAGGCGATCAGTTGCAGTTTTACCTTTGATGTCAAGATGTAAGAAATTCAAAGAAATAAGGCATGGTTGACAAGGTTCCGACGGGATCCTTTAATAGGGTGTAGAGTGCCCTTTTTTATTTTAAGAATGGTATTTTTAAAGGTTTGATGAGCCCTTTCTACTATGCCTTGGCCTTGGGGGTTATAGGGAATGCCAGTGACATGTTGAATGGAAAGAGTGACGCAAAAAGCTTTGAAAGCTTGGCCAGTGTATCCCGGGCCATTGTCAGTTTTAATAGAAGTAGGCATTCCCATGACCGAGAGGCAGGCTAGTACGTGAGCAATGACATGTTTACAGGCTTCTCCAGATTGAAGTGTGGCAAAAAGGAACCCACTATAGGTATCTATGGTCACATGGAGGTATTTAAGGTTCCTGAAATTGGAGAGATGAGTAACATCCATCTGCCACACTTCATTTGGAAGTAATCCATGTGGATTGACCCCGAGATGGGTTGTAGGTAAGAAGGTGACACATGCAGGGCATTGTTTAACTATCTGGCGAGCTTGTTCACGGGTGATTTTGAAAAAACAAGTGCAAAGTATGGGCATTATGATGGAGGGAGTGTGCATGTTGTGCATCTTGTATAGCAGAAGAAAGAAGGGTATAACATGAGCAAGTACCAAGGTCAGCAAGGGCATTCCCTTCAGACAAAGGCCCAGGCAGGCCGGTGTGGGCACGAAGGTGGCATAGGTAAAAGGGAGCTGAGCGGGAACGAATGGCAGATTGTATTTGAAGGAATAAATCAGTGGCAGTAGAAGTTGGCTTGATGTATGTGACAATCTCAAGAAGGGGGACAGATTGAGCAATATAAGAACTATCAGTGTAGATATTAAGGGGAGTATCTGGGTATGTGTGGAGGACAGTAAACACTGCAGAGTTCAACAAGCTGAGCCGAGACATAGGGGGTAGGGATGGAAGTGGTGTGGCCACGGGCAGCATAAGCATCCGTTCTGCAGAACTGCAAAAGCTTGTCTGCGGGATAGTGATTGTCAATGCTATCAGCGAAAGAGGCATAGGCGATAGGCCACAGGTCAGTGGTTTGGAATAGCCAGTCCACTTCTGCTTTAGAATAAGGCTGTATAATTATATCTGGGTCTTTTCCAAAATATTTAATGCTAGATTCCCAGGCTGAAATAACAAGCTTAGTGGCCATTAATAGTAGGATACAATGACCTTACCAGGAGTGGCGGGGAGATGGACTCACAAAATAGGAGAGGATTGCCAAAAACTCCTCTAGGGATATGGTGGGTGGCACAAATAATGAAGCGGAGGGGCTCAGAGTAATTTATAAAGGTGACAAATTGTTCTTGGATAGCATGTTCTACTCTAGAGGGGGCTTGTTTAGTCAGACTCCTAGGTGACTTGGGGTCTGGATCACCCCTGAGTATGTCAAACAGGGGTTTCAGGTCTCCTGTGGTAAGTTTGAGATAGTGGCGGATCCAATTAATATCTCCCAGGAGTTTCTGAAAATCATTTAAAGAAGCCAGATGGTCAGTCCTGAGCTTAAGGTTGGGAGGTTTAATAACTGTCCTGTGGAGATCAAAACCTAGATAAGTATAAGGATCTTTGAGCTGGACCTTATCAGGTGCCACTTGAAGGCCTTTGGAGCGGAGATTTTGCATTAAGGCATCATAGCAAGCTAGAAGATCAGAGCCATCCCTTCCTGCAATAAGAATATCATCCATGTAATGGAGGATGTATAGGGAAGGCCAACGAGATTGACAGCGAGAGCCACAAATTTCTGACAGAGCATAGGGGTGTTTGCCATCCCTTGCGGGAGAACCTTCAAGTGAAAACGGAACATAGGCTTCTGGAAGTTGGTGGCAAGAAGGCTAAAGGCAAAATGCTGGCAGTCAGCAGGGTGGAGTGGGATAGTAAAGAAACAGTCTTTAAGGTCAATTATAATTTTAAGAAAGTTATGGGGAATAGCAACAGGAGAGGGCAGGCCTGGCTGCAAGGCGCCCATTATGACCATCGTTTTGTTCACTGCTCTAAGATCCTGAAGGAGGGGCCATTTCTTTTTTATTACAAAATGGGGGTGTTCCAGGAAGAATTACTAGGCTCTATGTGGCCAGCTGCAAGTTGTTCCTGCACTAACTGTTGAGCAGCTGTCAACTTCTCTCTAGAGAGTGGCCACTGATTAACCCAGACAAGTTCATTGGATTTCCAAGAAATCTGATCTGCAGGGTCGTCAGTGACCATCAGGGAAAACTTCCTAATCCCAGGCGGTCAGGGCGTTTCTGAATTGAAATGGGTTCTCTCATGCCTTGTGCATGCTTGCCGAGACCCTGGCAAGGCAGGAATCCCTGCTTAAGCATCTGAGAGGTAACAGTCTCATTAGGGCTAAACATAACCAGGCCCATCTGGGAAAGTAGATCCCTGCCCCATAAATTAAAGGGAAGCCCAGGAAGAACGTAGGGCTGTATTGATTTTTCTTTAAACATGAGATATAATAACTATGCCCTGCTCTAAGCTGTAAGTAAAAAGAACTTGTTAAAAGAGGAAGAATCTCTTGAGATTTGTTAATTTGATTTCCTCCTACTATTGAATCAAGGTGTAATTATCTGAATTATTATTAAGCCAGTATTCTGTTCTAAGGGAAAATTCCAAGAGTGGCTCATATGGAGGACCATCTCCAAATGCTATCATGTATGTGGACATAGATAAGTGGAAAGATTGCTAAGACAGCCTTCTAAAAGTAACAGCAGTATTCTTTTATCTCAGTCTCTCCACTGTGATATTTCCTTTCTAGAAAAGAAAGATTGTCCCCCATAGTTGAACCTGGCAGAGAGAACTAATGACTAATATCGAATTCTGTTGAATGACTGGCTATTCTAAAAGGTGTTTATAACTTTTATATGAAGTTAGAGTGGATGGAGTCCTGTCCTGTTGTATCTGTGATAGATCAGTCTGTGTATGGCTTTAGGCTTAGGTGCAAGGGAACAGCCTTAATCTTTTTACAATCATATCCTTCCTCCTCCTTTCCTCTATAGCAAGAAAACTTCAAATGTTTTATAATGAATCTTATTGTTATAACCATCTGATGTTACTACGCTTGATAAAGATGAAGGAATAAGGATCCTACTACTAATATTTTCTACTTTCCTAAGTTAATAGTCATCACTTTTCTAAACTTCCTAAATTAGACAACTAGGACAAATCACTTTTCAGATTTACCATCCCTTTGCTCTTTGATTTAGTTTCGTTTGATAAATATTTGATCAAATTACAACCTTATAGTTTCATATTCTTTATATCTAAATAAGCTTTTCTCCTCCAATTATGTGAGGATAAAATATATTCTGACAGAGAGGTAAAAACCTCTCATTTTTAAGTGAGTAGCAAACTTTCTATTAAGAAAGCAACAGGATTGAGCTATTTCCATCTGGTTATAGGTGGTTGATTTCCAAATTTCTTCTAATTGGGAAGAATATATTTAAAGAACTAAAAAATTAGTTGCAATAATATTTATAGTCTTGTTATTAACAACATCTTCTTGTTATGCCAGTGAGAACAATGACAAAAAACTAAATAAAGCTGATATATTTTAATTATATATTTTAAATTTGGTTCTGGAAGTAATAGAGAACATAAATGAAAATAGTAATGCAAGAGACAACTCCATTTATGTCCAATTGGACATTCACATATGTCTGCTAAATATACAGGCTTTAGATGTGTTTTAGCAATTGTCTATAAATTATCAACAACTATTTTAATAGATTTTAAGAAATTTTTAAATTATGATTTTTTTCAATTTGCTTTTCCTAATAATATCAAAAAACAAAAGGATTCTTTTTTTCAGGTCAGGTCATTAAGCATACTTTTTAAGATTCTTCCTCTAATATAAGAAGAACATTGTACATAATTACATCAATATTGTAAAATGATTAACAGTGAATGAGTTAAATTTTTCCAACAATACAATGATGTAAGACAGTTTTGAGAGACTTATGATGAAAATGCTATCTGAAATGCTTTTTATTGCATTTCAGATTCAATGATAGAATCTGAATACAGAATGAAACTATTTTTAAACTTTTTTTTTCTTATTGGTTTTTTTTTTGGAGAGGTAGGTTTTTTACAATATTATTAATAGGGAAATATGTTTTACATTATTGCACATAGATAACCTATATTAATATATAACCTATATATTACACACACATATATATAACCTATATATTACACATATAACCTATATTAAATTGCTTACTGTCTAAGATGCTTGTCTAAGGAGAGAAAGAACTTGAAACTCAAAAAAATTTTAAATGAATGTTAAAAATTGCTTTTACATGTAATTGGAAAAAAGCTTAAAAAGGTTAAAAACAAACAAAAAAAAGATTCTTCCTCTAATCCGTAAACTGCATTGTCCATATCATCAATAAGACTTGGGCAAGATTTATAGAAAAAATAAATGTTGTATGAAAATTGAAACTCTCTTTTAGATGAGTTACTGATACCCTGGTCTGATGTTCCTTCTATCACATTGATTATAAAATTAATACCATAAGACTTTTACTGTGTGAAATAGGCTAATGTGATTAGGTTTTGTCAGGTCTTGTTAAAATATGCTAAATCTTATCACTAATAAGAAATGATTACAATGATTACAAGGAGCCTTGACCTGAAACCTGGCAGGTGGACCTACTTTAAATACACACACACACACACACACACACACACACACACACCTCTGCAAATATGTCCTATAAACTAGGTGAAAGATCTATTTCAATGAAAGCAGGTAAAACGGAATAATTTGTGAACAGTAGTCTAGATCAGATCCCTTTTAACTCAGCATTACAAGGAAAATGTTTCCCAGAAGCAGGCAACTTCAGGAATAGACAACTAAACTCAAGACAATGGAACAAGATAATTTTCAAAATGGACATTAAGATGTCTACCCTATTCTCCTGTTTTTTTTTTTTTGTCTTGCTGATTATTTAGTTATATTTTCTATTCATAAAAGTGCTTATAGCATAATATAAAATAGGGAGATAAAAACTATCACTGGCTCTCAGGTAAAAACATTGGGTCATTTAAGAAACTTCTAAAATTCTAGAAAAAGTCATTTATGACTTCATTCAGGTCATTGATAAAAATGTTGAACAGACTACAATCAAAAACAGATCCCAGAAAGATTTGTATGGATTAATATAGAATGAGCAAGTAAAAGAGAAAAGTGTGTTCTATGGCAGCAGCACTATAAAAATTAACTAATTTGATCAATACAATGATAAACTCTGATACCAGAGGGCCAGAGAGAAAAACTATGCTCCACATCCTAACAGAGAACATGACTAACATGCAGGATGAAACACATTTTTTGACAAAACTAATATAGAGATTTATTTGTCTTGACTCTATATTTGTTACAAGAGTTTTGTTTTTCTTTTTTTTTTCCCAGTCATGAGGGTATAGAGAAAGAAGAGGGAGAGATAGATAGATAGATAGATAGATAGATAGATAGATAGATAGATAGATAGATAGATAGATAGATAGATATAGATAGATAGTAATTGAAAGAAAGAAAATTTAATTTTAAAAAGGACATATCTCAGAGCTACTCATCCCATGATTTATGTAATTTTGTTGACCACCTCATTTTTCTCTCTGAAACATGCTTTCATAGAATACATAGGGTTATAGCTTTAGATCTGGAAGGGAATTTGGAATACACTTAGTTCAGCACTTTCATTTTACAATTGAGAAACTGAGCAACAGAACAGTTAAATAATTTGCCCAGGAACATTTACAATTAGTGAATCCTAGGTGATATATGATCCCAAGTCTTCTTGACTCCAAGTCTAATATTCCATGCATTATGCCATGCTGCTTCTTTTTTCTATGGCTAAGACCAATGCCTTTCTAACAATCAACCATGCCAATGTGGGTACTACTCCCAACTCAGCATTAGTAAATACCCACAACATCTTCAAATACTCCTTCATATCCCAAAGGAAGGAGGAAGGCATTTATTGAATACCTACTATATGTCATGCACCATGCTAAATACTTGACAAATATATCATTTTATGCTCCCGACAACTCTGAAAGATAGGGTAAGTTTTATAGCCCCTGGAAATAATTCCAAATTGCTCTTCAGAATAATTGGATCAGTTCACAACTCAACCAACAGTACATTAGTGTCCCAGTTTTCCTATATTCCTTCTAACATTTATCATTTTCCTTTTTTTTTGTCATATTTGCTGATCTGATAGGTGTGAGATGGTATCTCAAAGCTGTTTTGATCTGCATTTCTCTAGATAATAGTGATTTACAGAATTTTTCATGACTAAAGATATCTTTGATTTCTTTTTCTGAAAACTGCCAGTTCTTTTATCTTTTATAACCATTTATCTTTTGGGGAATTACTTGTCTTTGTATAAATTTGACTCAGTTCTCTATATATTTGAGAAATGGGACTTTTATCAAAGATACTTGTAAACCTTTTCACCTTCTCTCCCCCCTCGTTTTCTGCTTTCCTTATAAGTTTGCTTGCATTGATCTGGTAATCTTAACCTTTTGTTCTTCCAGATATATTTTTTCTAGCTCTATAAAATAATTTTTGCTAATGTAATCTCTATGGCAATGAATAAATAGATCACTTCAAGTAGAATTGTTATTTTATTATATTTTATTTATATATTATATTTATTATACTAATATATATTTATTATTGTTATATTTTATTAGACCCATGAGCATTTCACTGTCAGCTTAGTATCCGTAATCTCTCCTCCACAGAACAGTGACCAATGAAAAAGTGGACTCAGAGGGACCAATGAAAATTTTGTAATCCAAGGGACTCTTGATTGACTTTGCTCCCATGAACTTCACTGTAATCCAAAGACAACAAAGAAACAATTTCTGGGGATTAAATACAAACAGAAACACCTGGTTTGTTCCCAGCTATAAATCATTGCCCTAAGGCTGATCCTTAAAGGTAGGTATTATATAAAAGCTCTGAGAGACTCTCTCCTCCTCTTCACCTCCCATTCTCCATCTCCATCCCCCACCTTCTGAGGATCTGGATCTCCTCTCTAGCCCCACCCCCAGATTGACTCTCTTAAATCTCCTCAACCAAAAGGAACTGTCCTACCTGCTCAGTCTGCAGACTCCACCACTGTCTGGAGGAATCAGAGGACACTCCCCCCCCCCAGCTGTCCTTGGTGTGGTCCCCTTCAGCACTTTGAGGGCGGTGGCAAGCTGGAGCCTTAACCCTCAGCTCCTTCACCCCCAGGACTTCCCGGGATCCTCTGGCTGGGCACTTGTCAAAGACCAAAGCCAGGGTGAGGTGAGTAGGTGACTGAACCGGGCTGGGATGGGGGTGGGATTGCGGGGAACTTTGGGGCAGGGTTGGGGGGTATCACTGTGCCCTGCTCCCTGCCTTATGGGAGTAGAGCCCCTTGCAAATTACAAAAGTACAGAGTAAGCGGCTCCTGGAGGGGGCTAGGTTTCACCTAAAACTGCCCCAATTCTGGCTTGGGTCCCAGATTCCTTTAATTCTCCCATAGAGTTGGGGATTCCTCTCATAAGGGAAACATTGGATGGAGACTTTTCAGGTGCTACAGCTTGGGGCAAATACTATGTAACAGGTGTAGGTATGCACTCGGGATAAGAAAGAGTGTCTTGAAGAGGAAGATAAAGCAAGGAAGATGGGGGCGATCTCAACCTAGGATCACATCCAAACCAGGCAGAGACATGGATCCCCAGGCTGAGACAGGATGATTAGGTGGGAGCGTAAGAGGCATTACCATTCAAATCGAATTACTGGTCAGGTGAGTCACATTTAGCAAGAAAAATAGGATAAAGTTTTCTAAGGGCAGCGTCCTGGGAGAGTGTCAAAGGCTTGGACATATGAGACATTTCCCTTCCTCTCTGCAGAAGAGAGCTAATTTCAGGATTGTGTTGTAATTAAGTTGTTTTCTGGCCAAGTTTCTTGGTCTTCTATATTGTATGGTGACCACACTGTGTCAGTGAAAAACATAAACCTCCTTTTTCTTTAGAGTTTGTTGGCCAAATATGTCCTAATGTACCAAAGGACAACTTCAGGGACAGTCCTGGGATATGGACAGGGACTGTCCCTTGTTTCACCTCTGTCCTCCCTTATTTAACCTCCAACAATGTCCTAATGAAGGAGAAAAACAAAAGACTTCATTAAGCATCAAGCTGAACACCTAAGAGAGTTCCAAGCAGCCAAGACTTTAATAGCATGACATCCTCTGCTGAGAGTTATAGGCACTCAAGGGGGTCCCACCTGTGGGACTTCACCATTGGCTGAAAATTGACTTAGCCCTTATCTGAAATCCCCATTTGGGCCACCAGGAAAAGGATGAGGATTGGTCAGAATCAGTCAGGGTGTATGGGGAAAAGAATTTCTGGGAGCAAATCTATTCTCAATCAAGGCAGATTTTATTGTGAACAGTGAGGTAAGGTAAACACAGATCTTTTCTGCTATGCAGTTAAGCTTCTTCTCGGTTCCTCTATCAGTCCTGAGGTGGTTTTCAAGTTATTTGGGAGGGTTCAAAGGAGTTCTTTCCTTACTCCATCATCTTGGCACCAATAACTTATTAGAGAGTTGCAAATTAAAATAATTCTGAGGTACCACTTTGCACTTACCAGATTGGTTAACAAGACAAAAAAGGAAAATCACAAATGCTGGAGAGGAAATGGGATAATAGGTGCAATAATGCATTAGTGTTGGAGCTTTAAACTAGTTCAAATATTCTGGAGAAGAGTTTGAAATTATGCCCAAAGAACAAAAAAGGTGTGCATGCATACCCTTTGACCCTACAATACCACTACTAGGACTATATCTCAAAGAGATTTTTTAAAAAAGGAAAAGGAAAAGGAACTATATCTACATAAATATTAATAGCAATTCTTTTTCCAGTGACAAAGAATTGTAAATTGAAGGAATACCCATCAATTGGGAAAGATGAATAACTTGTAGTATATTATTGTGATGGCATTGTATTGTGCTATAAAAGGGGGATGATTTCAGAAAAATCTGGGAAGACCTTTATGATGCCAAGTGAAATGAGAAGAACCAGGAGATCAATGAGCACAATAATATAATAGCAATATTGTAACAGTGATCAACTGTGAAAGACTTAGGTATACTGATCAACATAATGATTTGAGATGATTCTGAGATGAATCATGATGAAAAATGCAATACATCTCCAGATAGAACTGATGAACTCTGAGTAGAAATTAAAGTATAATATTTTTTCATTTTCTCTCTTTTTCTTGCTTTTTTATGAAAAGGCTAGTATGAAAAAATGTTTTCCATGATTTCACACTTATAATAATATATTTACTTTCTTAATAGCTGGAAGAAGGGCTAAAGAGAGGGAAAGAATTTGAAACTCAAAAAAATTTTTACATGTTAAAAATAAATAACAAATTTGAAAAGAAAAAAGAAGTCTTCATCTTTCTAGGACTCATTTTCCTCTTTTGTAAGATAAAGGAGTTATCAAAATGACTTTTAGGGGTCCTACAACCTGCCATATTTGTCATTCAACCTGTCTAAATCACATTGTAGATTCTCAGAAAGTTCTTCAGATTACATGATTAGAATACAATTCTACTAACAACGTTTGTGAAGCCAGAGAGATGGTGATCTTTCTTAGTGAAGATGAAAGAAAACCAGCAGTGTTCCAAGGAACACCTTGAAGGAAGCCAGATATTCTAACATGCTTTGAAAATTGGTTTTTTCAAACATGGGGGACAGCCAACCAGGGCACAAAAACAAAAATTACCATGTCAAATGCAAAGAACAGCAAGGAGACTATTAGGGTTGCATCATAGAGAATATAGAAGTTTCTAAAGTTGATGAAGATCGAAAAGGTAGGGAGGAACCAAATTATAATTAGATTTAAAAGCCAAACAGGACTTTTTCCCCCCCCTGGAGGTAACCGGGAGACACTGAAATTTATTGAGTAGGAGGAGAAATGAAATGGCCAGATTTACACTATTTAAGAAAATTATTTTGGCAGCTGTGTGGAGAATAAATTAGAATAAGGAAAGAGTTGAGGGAGAAAGACTATTACAATAATTCAGGCAAAAGATAATGAAGGCCTGAACTAGAGTTAGTGATTGAATATGCGGAGAAAAGGTAACATATATAAGAGATGTTGAGCAGCAACAAGACTTGACAATGATTAAACATTTGGAGTAACTGAGAATAAAAAGTTGAAGATGACATGGAGCAACACCAGGGAACCCAGTGGGAATCCTGCCCAAACAGTCCCTGACAAATGACTCCATCTCAGAAGAGAGGTTATTGAATCATTCCTTGAAGATAAAATGTAGATCTTGTTAATGTGGCAGTTGTTCAATCATTTCAGTAGTGTCCAACTCTTTGTGACTCCATTTAGGATTTTCTTGGCAAAGACACTGTGGAGGGGTTTGCCATTTCCTTCTCCACTCTATTTTACAGATGAGGAAAATGAGTAAAGCAGAGTTAAGGGATTTGCCTGGGGTTACGCAACTGGTGTTTGAGGCTGGATTTGAACTCGTGATTCCAAGCCTGGCACTCGATCTACTGTACTAACTAAATGTTTTCTGCACAAAATATAGCACAAAATATAAACTTTTTCCACTCACAATCGCTTTTCACCCAAGAAATTTTTATGCAACCCTGGATATGTAGATATATAAAATAAGTATACAAATCAAACATTTACTGATAACAAATCATAAATTTATTTCAAAATGATTCTTTGGAATACAAATTTGCATACTAATGAGATGGATTGCTTATTTATTTTTCAATAAAGATTAAATCTTATCAGAACGTTTGATACTTTTTACTGTTGCCAGATGTTTCACAATCCCTACATTCAGTCTTGTGACCTGATATGGGGTCACAGCCAATGGTTTAAGAAACTTTGAGATACAGATCTCAACCAAATATATAAGGTAATAATTGTTATAACATATGTAATTACACCTAAATGTAGATATAAATATAATTATCTAGACACACATATACACAAACATATATATGCATATATATAATCTTATATTATGCATAGTTGGACTCAACATTTATCAAGCAAGCCAGGCTTGACTGAAACCCTCCATCCATTCTTTCTGACTAATCAAACCACTCTTGCTACAGGCTTATAGATCAAGTCAATGTAAAAGTGGATTCAAATGAATTCTAGTGCCCCGAACAGCCAAGTATTAGGAGATTCTGAGAAGGCTCAGAAATCTGTGACTATGCAAGTCAGGCTATTGATTTATTTCCTGGTAAGTATCCAAGGACTTTGCGATGAGTCAAATTCAAAATCTAACAACAGGGATTATTTTTTAGGTGATGGAGTTAACCAAATAAGTTTTTATATTTATCAGCATGTCTTTCTGCAGCTTTGCAATTAAAAGTTGCTTCCAGAGTATTCTCAATATTCACAGCTCTCCTGTGTCATATGTCCTTCTTGATGGCTCTACTGAAAATGGGCTTCCTCCCTGTCTTGGGACTCTTGTTGGCATACTATTTCTACCCAACCACCAATGACTTCAGATCCGGTGAGTCCCAAATTCCTATGGGGTTGGTTCGTTAAATCCTGCAGAGGCTGGGACAGGGAAGTCTGAGAAGATGAATGATAGTGAAATGTGTTAGACATAAGCCAATGAGCTACAGACAGAGTGAGGAGCAAACTTGGCTCGACTATCTGGGGTTAGGGTTACTTCCAATACCTTTATTGAGAGCAGAGGAAAAGCAGTAGAGAGAGGTGGAAATATCTCCCCAAAAGTAAAGCTAGGGAATATTTGAGAGCAGTGGCTTCGTTTTTGTTTCGTTTTGTTTTTTTAACTTTACAATTTTTAAAATTTTACATAGTCTAAAGCTTGTCTTTTTAATTTTTGTTATATTTTTATTTTCATTTCCAAATTCTCTCTTTCCCTTCACTTCCTCCTTCAATCATTAAGAAGGCATGTATGTGTGTGTATAAAACTATTACATGTGTGTATAAATATGGATATAGACATTCCTAATATATCTTCAAGTTAATCAGGGACTAAAACCAATAGTTTTAAGATAGGAAACTATGGGATCTCAGGATTTCATCTTGCAAGAAGCAAATTTTTAGAACATCGAGAAAGCTTTCTTTGAATTGGGATCATTTTTGGGGGGCGTTGCTTAAGAAATACCAAAGCAACCTACAAAATTAACTCAATTTTCAGGTTCTTCTAAACTTTGTCTTGGGGTAAAAACAAACCTTGGGTATTCTGGATAAATGTGCTTTCAGAGCTTCCAGTAAAACACTTCATATCTTGGAGTGTGTCAAATTTGATTCATTTTAAAAGATATTGGTTAAGAGTATTCTGTCCCAAAAGTCAAAGGTCCTCTCTTCTCAGTGGTTTTTTTCTGAAGTAGGATTAGAAGGCATAGTCCCTTGAAAAGTTCAAGGTAAAGTCTTACAGGCTAGGTGAAGACTTAGAAGAGAAAGGGCAACAGAGCCAGCTCTGCTGGCTCAGCAATGACTGATGAAAGGACATTAAGAAGTCACAGAGTATGAGAAGATTTTGGGAAAATGGCAGATTAAGTCAGAAAATTTTTGGCTCTCCAAATTTCCTCAAAAAAAAAAAAAAAAAAAAAAAAAGACCAAAAAATTATTTGAGAACAGCAGGAATAAACACAAGGTGAAGCATTTGTCCTCCTAAGACAACTTAAAAAGACCTCCAGGGTTAGAGCTTTGGCTTGAGTAAAATCCTCCAGATCACCTCTTCATAAGCAACAAACTAGGGGAGGATTCTGGGAAGATGGTGGAGTAGGTTGGTAAATTTCAAAGTGTCCCAATTTCCCCAAATTTTTACCTCAGGGTGAACATAGACTGGTGAAAAACCAAGAAGACTTGGGGCAGGACAGAGGTCCTCCTGATACAACCAACAAAATTTGAAGAAAGATTCCAGGGCAGAATTAACCTGTCTGAAGTGAGCCACCTCCTGGCTAGCTCTGAAGAAACATCAAGTAGGAACCCTTGAACTAGCTAGTTGCAGTTGAAGACTCAGCAGAAACCACAGAGATTTTCCCCTGTTTATTGAGTTGGGGAGGGGTGTGAGTCCAGGAACTGGACTGGGGGAACTGAGGGAATCTCATCTGATTGGGAATGCCCGGCCCCGCTGTGCTGCTGAGACACTGCCCTGGACAAGAAGGAACCAGCACCTGATGAGTGCAGAAGCAGTGGGGCAGGGCCACTGCTGGCTGTGGGCACTTGGAGAAGGGTAGAGTGTTTGGTATGGGATTCCTGGTCAGAGTGGAAAGTTGAAGGAAAGTTTGAAGCATCATTCCTGCACTCCACAATTAGAGGTACTTACACTAAAACCTCTCATTTAAGAAAATGAAGGAGCAAAGGAAAAAAAAAAACCCACTATTGAAACATTATGAGAACTGGGATTCATCTTCAGAGGAGGATACTTTAATTTTAAAAAAGCTTCTAACACAAAGAGTAATATGAAATGGTTCCCTGCTCAGAGAGAATTTATAGAAGAATTCAAAAAAGAATTCAAAAATCAAATGAGAGACACTGAGGAAAAACTAAAGAACAAAATTAAAGCAATCCAGAAAAACAAGAAGATTATGAAAAAAAGCTAACCAATTAGAAAAGGAGTCTCAAAGATGAAAATAACTCTTTGAAAATTAGAATCAGGCAAGGGGAAGCCAGTGAGACAACAAGAAATAACAAAACAGATTATAAAGAATGGGAAAATAGAATAGAATGTGAAACAATTCATGAGAAAAACAATAGATCTGGAGAACAGATCTTGAAGCAAAAATATAAGAGTAATTGGACTGCCAGAAAGTTGTGACCAAAAAAAAGAACTTTGACACAATAATGCAAGATATAATCCTAGAAAATTGTCCTGGAGCGATAGAACTTGTGGGGAAAGTAAAAGCAGAAAAAGTCCACCGATCACCATCTCAAAGAGATCCTTTGTGGAAAAACACAAAGGAATATTATTGTCAAATTTCAAAAACCCCAGATCAAAGAGAAAATTTTGCAAGAAACAAGGAAAATACAATTCAAATATGCTGAAGCTACAATTAGAATTGTACAATACTTACCAGTCTTTGGATTGGAATCATATCTATAGACAAGCAAAAGAATTAGGCATATGGCCAAAAATATATCTAGCAAATTTTGAATGAGAATGAGAGTGAGAAAAAATGGACATTCAACAAACTTGCAGATTTTCAGAATTTTCTATCAACCCAACCTGAACTTGACAGAAAATCTAACATATAAAAACCAATATCAAAGAGCAATTTTAAGGAACTCAACATGAACAAATTTTGTTTTTTCTACATGGCAAATGTATACTTTATGTTTAAGATTTATATCAACAATAGGGTATTCTCAAAAGAAAGATCAACATAATTAAGGTAAAAAATAGTAATCATTTTTCTTGTGCAATAAGATAATGTATATATATGCATACATATATTGTATTTAACATATACTTTAACATATTTAACATGTATGGGACTGTTTGCCATCGAAGGAAGGAGGGGGAAAGTTGGAACAGAAGTTTTTGCAAGGGGCAATGTTGAAAAATTGCCCATGCATATGTTTTGTCAATAAAAAGCTATAATAATAAAAAATAATAATAATCATGTTACACAATGAAGTGCAGAGGAAGAATAAACATAGAAACATTAGAATGGAGAGGCAGGCATGTAGTTCTAAAAACCTACTTCTTGTGTCCTGCTTTCTAGAGCCCCCAAGTTGGAGTGATAAAACGAATCATTGCTTTCTAGAGCCCCATGCCAGGATGATTACGATATACCTTCCTAGTGGAAAAGTGATGAGACAGGACTACTGAGGATGGTAGAAAAATGGAGTCCGTTTATTCCAAGGACTTTCCCCTTTTTATACTCTTGTGCCCTTATGTAACAAAAACACTGGGTGTGCGCCAAGTGTGCTGAACACGTGGAGCCACCTGAACAACTTGCCACCGTATGTAGTTTGCCAGCTGGTATCACTCGGCTTCAATTACAACACCACCTTCTGACTCCTCAGGAAAGCTGAGAGCCCTTAGGGGAGATGGGGAGCTGAACCAGACGTTGTTAGCAGGTTCCCTCTGGGCTGAAGGGTCTTATACCTCACCCAGAGTTCCCCCACTATCTGTGGCCCTCTACATCTCACCCTCTCTTTTGTTTTAATTGAAGCAGGTATATGCCAGTGGTTAAATCCATTACCATGGGAGGAATCACACAGGCAAGTTGTAATATCATACAAGCAAGTAGTAACATAACAATATGAATAAACAAAATACTATAACGATTCCATGAGTCCCAGAAGGAAAGTGTGAAAAATAGTGCAATTCACAACCAAACATACACCTCCTTCAGCAGCCAAGAAATAGTCCAAAGCCAATCTATTGTCCATCATTTCATGTGTCAGGGAATCCAATGATTCCTGCAGGTTTTTTAATCCTGCATCAGTCTCATTAACAATTATTTTTGATGTTCATGAGTCAATTGCCATACACAAAGAGCTAACTACCAGGCTCTTTCGGTGGTGGGCACAGTCAGAGATGGAACCACCCAATGTTTCTTGGGTTTTCTCTTTTTCTGTTTCCAATGGACAAGGCAAATACGGTTCGTTGGCACCTATCATGTTCCTTCTCCATCTGTTGAGACACAAGCAAACTCTCTCCCCCACGCCTCTGGTCCCTTCCATTCCCCACTTTCTGGGTCTCTCCACATCACTTGGCGATTATCTAAAGACAGTGGAGCTGCTCTCACTGGACACTGCCTATGAAACCTGTCTGCCAGGGCCAGTGCATCTCCATCAAAAATCAGAAAATTAATAATATATAAAGTTAAGTTTAGAAGTTCTCTAGGGTTGCCTGTGGCTCCCCCTTTCTTTTGTTTTTGGAGGAGCATCTTGATTTCTCTTTCTTCTCTCTATTACTGGCTGTTCTTGAGAATTAAAAGACATGCCAATGGTGTGTAAAATCTGATACTGTGGCAAATACAGAGGAATTCCAAGGACTTAAAGGTTGTAAATGTCCTTGGTCAAGTTGCTCCTGTACTATATCTAATAAGACCTGACTTTTTTCATTGGTTAAGGAACATGTTCCATCCACACTGGTGTACTAATTTTCCATTGAATGGAAACAGGTGAGAGTGCTGGCAGGCCTTAAACAGCAGCCCTGCCTAAAAGGCAAAAGTACTTAATTATTTCCCAACTGTTATGTCTCTTCCCTATAGATTGATGGGGCTCCCTTTTTTTTACATTACAAAAGGAGCAAAAACCCCTGTTCCATCCCCAAACCTCCATCCCAAAGGGGTAGCATTAAGTTCATCTACTACTGATCCTCCTATACCAGACATATGGGTGGTTGCTGTAATCTTTGGCCAGTGACTAGGATATTATTTACACATTCCCCAGTTTCCCAAATCAGTGTATGAATGGACAGTTTTTTGAGTACTCTGAAGAGGTGAAATGATCAAACTGACTGTGTGTGGAGGCAAGGGATCTGTAGGCTGAACCAGAACAGGTTTCAGATCTCCAGGGCGTCTCTCAGTAAACAGTCCCAGCAGCATACAGCTCTATTGTCCCTAACTGCAATCCCCTTCCCCCACCAGTTTAAAGACTCTCAGGGTGTAATAGCAGCTGCCATCAAACCCCTGGGGCCCTGGAGCAGAGCCCCACCTCTGTATTGAGTAATAGAGAGTGGAGGGTCAGGAGATGAGGAATACCCTAAAGGTACATGTTCAGGTATGGGCAGAATTGAAAATTTACTTTGAAGTGAAGTCCCCTCTGGACCCTGAGAAACATAATCTTGAAACTAGTTAATTGTTACTAGCTCTTCACATCTTAATGCAGATGGTATTTTTACACCCTCAGATGTGCTGCCTTAAAAATCCTAAACTTGATAATAAAGAAATACTGTCTTAATGCCTGTCTGGGAATGGCATCCTTAGTGTGATAACCTTTGCCTCCTCTCTAGGATGAAATTCCTTTAATATGACAAATGTATTAGAGAACTTTTATGTCTCTTTCTATAAATGTGTCTCTGCAATCACTTGATACTAACACCCCTGTTCTGGTGGGCTTCAGTCACTAGCTAGCAATAAATGCTCTTAAATTTATATTGGCTGTCCTGTATTTTCTCTCTGGGCATTTCAGAAGGTGAAAAGCAAGTTCATCAGCAAGGTACTTAAGATATTCAATTCCTTTTCTGCCCCTCGGGCAATGTACTTAAGATACTTAACTATTTTCTCATCCAATTGGCTGTGCCCTGCAAATCTAGAGAAGAAACAAACGAAATAAATCAGTACAATGCTACAAAAGACTTCCTTATTTCTGCCTCACATGCTGTACCTTCCAAGCTTACAAGCACCAAGTATCTGCTTATTTTTCTCCTCATACTTCCTTGTCTGGCTGCTGAACTTAAAATCTTTTCTCTTTTTAAAACTTGTGGGATTCCTTAAAACCAATTTTACTCCATTGTATTCAGTTAGTTTTTCTCCCATTAACTTCCACTTCTCTTGAAACAAGGTACTAAGTGGAATTGAGACAATGGTTAAATCTAGTTTAGCATTGATTTAATCCTACAACAAATAATGGTTTCCTAGTGATGTAATGATTGGTGTGTACTCAGTGTGAGGCATATAAGCTAGAAGCCCCAGCCAGGAAGATTCAGAGACAAGGTGACTAAAGGCTGGAGCACAAACCCTTGAACTCAGACAGATTCATCCCATCTCACACCACTTTGGTAACAGGCTCTCCTCCTTTGCTTCTACACGGAAACCAAGACTCCTGAAGGCCTCCAGAAAACTAGCCAAGCCCCAAATGAAGGAGATAGGACTTGGAAGGAGACAATAAAGGATTTGGACTTTAGCACTTGGCTGCACTTGTGGTGATTACTGAACTGAAATGAAGGCTGCCTCCAGAGACCCCAAAGAAACCTCAACAAAGAACATTACATTTTAGAGAGAGCATTACACCTTGCTTCTCTGTTAACCTAATTAAGCATGGAGGGGAGAGGCTCTTTTCTTAGTGTTTGTCCCATTTTGGCTAAAAAATGAAAGTGACTAGATTAGCCCTTACCAATTCTTCCCCTTGCCTATTTTTATACTTACCCTTCTGGGTCACGGGACTTCTCCACTGAACTCAGCCAATGGCATTAGTCGAGCTAATTTGTATAGGACCCCACCTAGAGCCCCACATTGGATGCTAAATGTTGTGTCCTGCTTTCTAGAGCCTCTATGCTGGGGTGATTAAAATACTGAGTCTTGCTTTCTAGAGCCCCCAAGTTGGGGTGATAAAATGCACCATGCTTTCTAGAGTCTTCACATTGAGGTAATTAAAATATACCATCTTAGTGGAGAAGTGATGAGGTGGGATTCCCGAGGATAGTGGAAAAATGGAGTCCATTTATTCCAAGGACTTTCTCCTTTTTATACCCTCGTACCTTTATGTAACACTGGGCAAAAGCCAAGTATATACTGAGCACATGGGGCCACATGAACAACTTGCTATTGTATATAGTTTGTCACCTGGTATCACTCTGCTTCAATCACAATGCAGGTTGTCACTACCCCCCTGATTTCTCAGGGAGGCTGAGAGCCCTTAGAGGAGATAGGGAGCTGAACCAGACATTGTTAGCAGGTTCCTTCTGGGCTAAAGTGTCTTATTCCTCACCCAGAGTTCCTCCACTATTCGTGACACTCTATGCCTACTCACATTGGGACTGGGTTCAATAGGCAACACAATCTATATATTATGAAGGGTATAGCATCCTCCAAAATCTATGAAGAAATAGTGGGGAGGGGTTTTAAGTGAATGGAGAAGCAAAGGGTAAGGGAAGAAAATAAGAGAGGGATCCCTCAGTGGGGGGAAGTTAAGTAATAGAAGCCAAGTTATGGGGAGGAATTTAATGAGACAACAAGGATAGGAAAAACATGTATGCATGTGGGGTAGGTATATATCCTATATATGTATATATAAATATATCCTTTCTTAACTATAGCCTGCTTGGGGGTAGTTGGGCGAAGGGATGAAGGGAGGAAAAAGAATAAAGTAAATAAGGTGCACAGCAGAGAACAAAAGAACAATTTACAATGAAATAAAGAAAAGATGGCCACTTGTGAATATAATTTCTTCTACTAATATACATATACTTTCTTAAATTGGTATTTGTTGTTAGATATTTTGAATCTTCTCTGATGTTCTGTTGGGCACATGACAATGCTCTCTTTTGTTTTGTTTCATTTTGTTTTGTATTGCTTTTCTGTTTTTCTTTTTTCTTATTGTTTCTTTAAATAAAATTAATTTGGAAAAATAAATAAATAGAAATCAAGCAAGAGAGATAGAAGAAAATTTGGAAAGAAAAATGATAGTGGTACAAGAAAATTATGAAAAATGAGTCAACAGCAAGTGAAAGGAAACCAAGAAATATTGAAGGAAATAACTGCTTGAGAAACAGACAAGTCCAAATGGTAAAAGAATTACAAAAAGCCAATGAAGAGAACAATGTCGTAAAAAGCAGAATTGGCAATATGAAAAAAGAAGCATAAAAATTCACTGAAGAAAAACCTCCTTAAAAGTAGAATTAGATAAATGGAAAAAAAGCTTTACTAAAAATAATTTCTAAAAAATTAGAATTGAGTAAATAAAAGCTAATGACTTTATGTAAAATCTAGAAACAATAAAACAAAATCAAAAGAATGAAAAAATAGAAAATAATGTGAAATGTCTTATTGAAAAAACAACTGACTTGGAAAATAGATGGAGAGATGATTTTTAAAAGAATGGACTACTTGAAAGACATGATCAGAAAAAGAACCTAGGCATCATCTTAAAAAAAAAAACTGTCAAGAACAACTGCCCTGAATCATATTCTAGAGAATAAAATAGAAATTAAAAGAATCTACCAATCAACTTCTGAAAAAGATCCTAAAATGAAAACTTCCAGAAATATTATAGCCAAATTCCAAAGCTCCAGGTCAAGGAAAAAATATTACAAATAGCCAGAAAGAAACAATTCAAATGTCATGGGGCCAACAGTCAGGATTATATGAGATTTAGCATCTCCTACATTAAAGAGTTAGAAGTCTTGGAATACCATTCTCTGGAGAGCAAATGAGCAAGAATTCGAACCAAGAATCATCCACCCAGCAAAAGTGAATGTTATCCTTTAGGGGAGAAAATAGACATTCAATGAAATATAGGACTTGATGAAAAGACAACTGAACAGAAAATTTGACTTTCAAATACAAGATTCAAGAGAAGCATTTAAAAAGATAAACAGAAGAGGGAAGTCATAAGGGAATTAATAAGGTCAAATGTTTACATTATTGTATAGGAAGATGATGTTTGTAACTCATTATTTATAACTTTCTCATTATTAGGGCAAATAGAAGTAGTATATGTAAACAGAGAGTATAAATGCGAGTTGAATATGAAGGAATAATATGCAAAAAAATAAAGTTATGGGGTAAAAGAAATGTACTGGGAGAAAAGAAAAGAGAGAGGTAGAATTGAGTTAATTATCTTACATAAAAGAGGCAAGAAAAAACTTTTACAGAAAAGTGGAAGAGAAGGTTAGTAAGAGGTGAGTGAGTAAGTGAAAGAACCTTATTTTCATCAGAATTGGCTCCAAGAGGAAATAACATCCACACTCAATTGGCTATAGAAATCTATCTAACTCTACAGGAAAGTAAGAGGAGGAAATAAAAGGTGGTGGAGGGTGATAGAAAGCAGTGTAGAGGTAGAGGAGAGGTAGTCAGAAGCAAAAACTTTTGAGGAACAGGGTGAAAGGAGAATAGGATGGGGGGAAATACAATTAGCCTAATAATTATGGGGGGAAAAGGTTTAAAGCAACTTTTTCTGATAAAAGCTTCATTTCTCAAAAATATGGAGAATTGAGTCAAATTTATACAATAAAAGCCATTCCCTATTTGATAAGTGATCAAGAGATACAAACAATTTTCTGATGAAGTAATCAAAGCTATCCATAGTTGTATGATGAAAAAAAAAATACTGATTGGAGAAATGCAAATTTAAACAATTCCAGGATACTTCCATGCCATTTGTGGCATTTATGTTTCAAGTTTATCTTCATTTATTGCATATGGTACCTTTCAGGGAAATGTAATTTACCTTTTTATCTCTCTTAACTAGCTCAATTTTTGCTATTCTTTAGACTTAGACCATAATTACTATCCTTGTCTTTTTTACTTCAGCTCCAGCATAATAGATTCATTCTGCTCTAGCCCCTTATTTTTAACTTCATATATATCCTTCTGTTTCAAGTGTGTTTCTTGCAAACAACATATTGTTAGGTTCTATTTTCTAAGCCATTCTGCTATCCTATTCTATTTTATGGATGAGTTCTTCTCAATCACATTCAGTTATGATGACTAAATTCTGTTCCCTCCTCTCCCCTTATCTTACTGTCTTTATACTTTTATACTTTTTCTTTTCTTTGTTTCCCACATTCCCTTCAAGAGTTTGTTTTACTTCTAATTCTTCTTTAGTTTACTCTTCCTCTTATTTTCCCCTTTCCCTACTGTTTCCTTTTTGGATACGATGCATTTTTGTACTCAACTCTGTACATTTATATTTATTCTTCTATCTTTTGACCATCACAAAGAGATTTAAGCATTGCCCATTTATACACACAAAACACACACACATTTATACACACATACACCCTTCTTCTTTTGACAATTACTTCTATTTGCACATCTCAATTGTGTGAAATAGTTTTCTTCATTTTTCTTATTTCTTCCCTTTCCTCCTCCACAGTGTATAACTCTTTCCATTCCTTTCCACTCTTCTTTTAAGATCATAAAACATAACAGAGGGGCAGCTAAATGTCTCAGTGGATAGAGCACCAGCCTATAAGTCAGGAGGACCTGAGTTCAAATCCAGTCTCAGACACTTAACATTTCCTGTATGATCCTGGGCAAGTCACTTAACCCCAATTGCCTTTCCAAAACAAAAGAGAGCAAAAAACCATAACAGAATCACTCTTGGATCCTCTGATTAATTTCCGATGGTGATGATGATGAGGGAATACATGTAATATTACCCTATATTAGAATGCAAACAGTTTAACCTTGTTTATTCCCACTCATGCTTGCTTTTATTCTTCTCTTGACCCCTATGTATGTATCTCAAGGTTTGTATTCACCTCTGGCCTTTTTATCAGGAATGCTTGATAATACTCTCATTAAAAGCACATTTCTCTCCCTGTTGAATTATGCTGTTTTTCTAAGTAAATTACTTTTGTTTGTAAACTTATATTTTCTGTCTTCTGGAATACCATTTTCCAACTTCTCCATTCTTTGATGGTTGTGGCTGCTAAATTGTGTGAAATTAGTTGTACCTCTTCAGGACTTGAATTCTTTCTGTTTGTCTCCTTGCAATATTTTTTCCTTGACCTGAGAACTCTAGATTTTTGCTATAATATTCCTGGAATTTTTCATTTGGGGCTTTCTTTCCAGAGGGGCATAATGAATAATGAACTATGGAGGTGAGCATTTTTACTTTGCCTTCTGCTTCTATGAGATCTAAGTGGCTTTCTTTTATAATTCTTTGAAATGTGATGTTTAGCTCTTCCTTTGGGTATGTATTGAGGTAGTCTAATGATATTTAAATTATCTATTCTCAATTTGATTTCTGATCAGTTATTTTTGCTACAAGATGTTTTACTTTTTCAGTCTTTGAATTTTGTTTTAATATTTTTCACTATCTCATGGAGTTATTAATTTCTATTTAGTCAATTCTTATTTTCAGGGAATTATTTTCTTGGTTAACCTCTGTACTCCAAGCTATTGTTTCTCTTTCCAAATCTTTATTCTTGGGTAAGCTCTGTACTCCAAGCTATTATTTCTCTTTCCAAATCTTTATTTCATAGCTCTCATTTCTCTTCCTATTTTCCCCCTAGCACTTTCATATTTTTAGCTCTCTCAAAAATTTTAGATCTCTCTTTTTAAAAACTTTTTATTCACTACAACACATTTGGTTAGATTTATATCTCTTTGATAATTTACTTTTAAGTATTTTGAAGTCATTCTCTTTTGGTGGGATTCTTGTCTTGAACATTCCTGATCCTGTGATATCTTTTTATGGAAGGATACATTTTTTTCCTTTTTTTGTATTTGTTTTTCCAACCTACTTCCTAATTTCAATCCTTATATTAGGAGCAAGTCTCTGCAAACTATTGGGGAAAAGTGTAGGAAATCAGCTTTTGTTCTCTTGGGTTTTTCTGCTGCTTTGAGCAGTTTAATTGATAATTGCTTTATTCTGGGATCTCAGAAGCAGCTAAACTGGGGATTTATAAGTTTTCATTGCTCCAAAAGTGATGTGATTTAAGCAAACTATTCCCAGCTCTCTTGATGTGAACTCTTCAAATTCCTGGTCTAGATCTGGATCAATCCAACATTTCTGTTGGCTTATTCCTGATTAATTCTGGTAGACCGCTGCTGTTTTTGGCCACTTTCAGCAATGTTGGAAAGCTCTATGAATTCCAAGTCACAGAACTTCAGGCTCCTCTTTAGTAGGGGATTACTCCTCTGATTATTCCTCTGCAAATTTTTGGCCAGAAGACCCCATTTGGAGTCTGGAAGTAAAGCCACACAGTTCCTATTTGCTTCTAAACTTATTCCTACTTTGGTACAAACCTAGCAGTAGCTACATCTCACTCTGGAAGACTACCCATAAATAGAGAGCTTCTCTTCAGTCCTCTCTGTATCTAATATCTGTATCTAATACCCAGAACTCAGTAATGGGTAAAAGAGTTACCAGTTGGCACTCGTATAAGGTCAGGAACTCTGGATCAGTCTGGAATCTCTTCTTGATCTGACAGGAATTGAATATTTCATCCTCTTTTCCGTTTCTACATGTTCTACATTTTAAATGCTGGGTAAAAGAAGAGTGTGGAATTCCCAGACTGAGTTAGAAATGATAAAGGCTCCCTCATAAGAAAACAAAATCCTCATGGAAGTTGGTGAAGTGCTAAGTTTGAGGTATAGAAGCATGGCATGAAAATGATACTATGGGATTTAAATATACAGACTCACTAATACAAAGCCCAGATCCCCAAGTGAACAGATCAAGTGATGGATAGAGGTAGAAGCTGAAGTACAGGAACATGATATGAATAAGCTCCTGGAATATGTGGCTATGTGTGAGTGAATTTGAATTTTCAGAGAATTTTTCATGGAAATATTTACTCACAATTCAGAATTTGTTGAAATAAACTGAACTAATTCCAGTCCTGAAGTTGTAAACCCTGAAACATAGCCAATAAAACTACTACATAAACTACATATATGAAATTATTTCTGAAAAGCTGATAATGTTCCTTGGGCTTCATAGAGATGCTCCAAGGGAAAAGGGTGATTGTTACTGGTGCCAGCACAGGCATTGGAGAACAAATAGCCTATCACCTCGCACGGATGGGAGCCCACTTGGTGGTGACAGCACGGACTGAGACAAAACTGAAGAAGGTAAGAAGCATCAGAAAACTTGTAGTCATATATAGTCATTCACCACCATATGTATGTGTATATATACATATTCACAAAACAACATATACACAATATATAATATATTGTTGGGTTCCTACACTCTCAAACATATTAAATAATCAATAATGTCCATACCCAATTATTTAATCAGAATTAATTTACCAACAAAAATGTGCATTTACAATCTCCTTACTTCCTTGATTAGATAGTAAACTCTTAAAAGGAAAGACTTTGTCCTAACCTTTTTCTGTAGCTAACTCATTCTTTTAAAAATAGTGCTTTGCATCTTATTAAAGATTAAACTGAGTTGATAATAAATCAAAGTAATAAATAAATCAAAATAACCCTTGCCCTGAAGGAACTTATATTCTATTGAAGCAAACTACATGAACACATAAAAATAAATAAAACATATATACAAAGCAAATACAAGTAATTTTAGAGGGTTGGTCCTAGGAACTAGTAGCTGGGAAAATCAAAGTAGTACATAAGCTGGGTTTTGAAGGAAGCTAAAGATTCAAAGAAGCAGAATTTATAATAATTCTCTATTACAGGTCATCGCTGAATGTTTAAAACTAGGAGCAGCCTCAGCACACTTCATTTCTGGAACCATGGAAGACTTAGTTTTTGCAGAGCAAGTAGTTACCAAAGCAGGAAAGTTGATGGGTATGGTTAAAACCTGCTCCTTTTTCTTCTGGGGAACTCCCTAGAGTTATATAGGGATTGTTAAAAAAAGTCAAGGAAGGGCTCTGAGCTTAAATGGTTCTTCTTGCCTAACTCATACAGGGGGGCTGGACATGCTCATCCTCAACCACATTAGACGAGAAGATATGGATTATTTTAATAATGATATTGCCGACTTACGTAAATTAATGGATATCAACTTCTTTAGTTATGTAACCATGACATCAGCTGCCCTGCCCATGCTGAAACACACCAATGGAAGCATTGTGGTGGTCTCCTCAGTAGCAGGTAAGTGAGGAATGAAAGGGAAAAGATGAAAAGATAAGAGAGGAGTCTACATGGTTTTGATTTTACTAGGAAGTACTTCCCTGAATTCAATGAAATAGAACCTGGGAAGGGAGAGGGAAAGTATCAATTCATCTATGTTTATATTTAGCCAGGATTGATTAAGAGAGGCAATATAACATGCTTGATGGAGGTATTAGTATATGGCCTGGATGTATGAACTTTATAAGAGAAATGGATGAAGAGAAAGAGAGAGCTATAAAGTATTAAATCAAAATTTTTGATTTGGTGAAGGCTGATGATCGCTCAGGAGCAGCCTCAAAGAAAAGCTGGAAAAGAATAGATGGGGGAGCAGCTCAGAGGTGACCATAGGCCAAATGCAAAGGCAACAGTGAGACTGATGACATTCAAATGTCCTCATTTTCTGGTGGTGATGAGTTAATGGCAATAAGTGTTAAAATTCCCTTTAATCGGAGGCAGGTTTAAAAGTGAAAGAATTCACTTATTCCTGAATTATTAATTGCAAAATGAAAGTTTATTGTTGGATAGAAATCAGTTGGCTAAGAGACTGACTTCTAAAGTGGCAGAGTTCTATTGGGAAATGGAATTTTACACTGAGAGAATCAGTAGGCAAGGGTCCTAGCAAACTGCTTGGGCCATCTACAAAGAGCTTAGCTGAGGGAAGCTGTATATGTGCATTTTGGTGGGGGCTAGAATAGCCCGAGCTGATCAGACCAGGATTCCTCAATGGAATGAGAATTTGTAATTTCTATGGGAGTTGATTTGCCCCTGAATAGTGTTACTTCTCTCATCCTGGGAGATGGGCTCTGTCTGTAGATTCCTTGGAGCCTGGGAGATCCTGATCTTTGAGATCAGAGAAGGGGATACAATCTCTAAGACTGATAATCTTAAAGGGAACACAGCTTCACTAAAGGGAACAGTTTCCCTCCTGCTTCAAGACTACTCATCCTCTCTGTGCATGTGAGGATTATTGGAGGTTTATTCCTCTCTGGCAATAATTTTAAGTGAAACTTAGAAATGCTAGGCAGGCTTGGGACTTCAGTGCCTTGAATAACTGGGGCTGTGGAGACAGAAAAGCTTCATCTAGATTTGGGTATCAAAAAGAGAAAAAAGGGGGGCAAACCCCCTAAGTGGCAAACTAGAGAGTAATTAGCCAAAAGTGTCTGATTACTGTATGCTTAGTGCTTAGTCTAACAAACTGAATTGATCAAGAAGTCAAGTCAATAAGCATTAAGTACCTTCTAGGTTCAAGGCCTGTGCTACACACTGAGGATACTACAAAAAAAAAAGTAAGAAAAACAGCCAGTCTCTCTTCTCAAGAAGCTTGCAATCTAGTCAAGAAAGTAATGACAACACTATATACAAACATACCTGGATTTAGCAACAGAGGAAATGATTTTTAAAAAATATGGGGGGAGGGAGTTGTCATTATTCAGCATTCAATTCTGTCAGAAAACATTTATTAAGCACTTTCTATGTACCAGGCACTATGCTAAGTGTTAAGGATACAAAAGGAATTTAAAGACTCTTCATGTCCTCAAGGAGCTCACAATCAAATTGGTAGACAACAAACAAATAAGCTTTATCCAAGATAAAAAATAAAAAAATAAAAAAAAAAGGAAGATGTTAGGATTGGGAAAAACTTTCACTTAAAAAAAAAAAAGGTTGTTTAATTTGGACTTAAAAAAATGAGGGAAGTCAAAAACTGAATATTAAAAACCTACTAGGGGATTCAAAGGCACAAAAGGAGCAGATTGCTTATAGTTTACTGGGGGGAAATGATATGTGCATGAATGGGTAAACATATATACATATATGTAAATATATGTACATATATACATAATATAGATGTATATCCATGTAAACACATATGTATATATTAAATATGATAGATAAATGGATGGAGAGGGAGAAAGAGAGAGAGAGAGAGAGAGAGAGATGGATAGGTTTCCCTTCCCACCCCTTTAGAAATTACTTTGTATTTTAGATAAACTCTGTGGTGAGTAATGGACAGAAAATCAGAAAAGCCTCTTGGAGGAGGTGGTGGAATTGGTGTTAAGATTTGAAGAGGAATAGAGATTCTAAAAGCAAAGGAGAAAAAAAAGAGGGCATTCCTGTCATGGGGTTATAGAACTAATTAAGTGACTTAAATGGAACTCAAACGCTATTTTTCAGAATTTTTTTCATTTTTTTATTCCTATCTTTTTTATCATGTTCAGTTTTCCTTCTCTTCGAGTCAGTTCTTCTTCTAGATTAAAAACTCCACACTAGAGAAGAGTGGGTGGTGTGGGAGGAAATTGATCTTGAAGTAAAAAACACCTAAGTTCTTTCAGGTTCCCATACTGGCCCATCCTGGCTGGAGGACCCTAAGCAAATCATTTAATCTCATTCTCTAAGATTATAAATAGATGAATAATTACTGATTGACACTGGTAGAGAGAATTTCTTCACTGGAAATTCCCTACAATAAAAAAATCAGTTTGAAATCTAAAATATATACTGAGCTGCTTCCTTGGAGATCTTTAAAGTTTCAAGTTTGTCATAGCAAAAGTGTGTGTGTGTGTGTGTGTACATGCAGTTACTCCTTTCTACTGATTAAAAATTATGGTTATATATCTGGGATTAGAAAGGAGAGATTAGAAAGAAGAGATGATGGTATTCTCCAAGAAGAAGTGATAGTGGCAAGAGAGTGAAGTGGTGGGAACTAGTGAGGTTAAGTTCCTCTTCACAAATATCCTTTATATTAACTTAGAAAATATAAAATGTGCCTAATGGAATCATGACAGGCAGAGGAAAACGTCATAGTACGTTATTTGTCAGTCCAGTTTAACATAGGAAAACAGACAGGAATGTCTTTGGAAACTGGAAATAAGGTCTAGCCAAGCAGCTCACAGATGGCTGAGCACTCTGTTGCCCAGGGAAAAGCTAAAGTGTACTGCTCAGGTACAGGTACAGAAACAGGTACAAACTGCAACTTTGTCAGCCATTGTCCAGTTCTGGGTCGCAGACTTAGCTTGTATACAAATTGGCATTCCTAGATAGAGAGAACATAGGCAAATGTACTGAGAAAGGAGGTAGTTCAGTTTGGGAGAAGAGGAATTTGAGGGAAGGATACTCCCTTCACAATCAAAAAAGTTCAAATCAGTCTCAGACACATGTGTGTAACCTTGGGCAAGTCACTTAACCTGTTTGCTTCAGTTTCTTTATCTGAAAAATGAGAAGGAAATTGCAACTTACTCCATTATCTTTGCCAAGAAAATTTCAAGTCACAAAGAGTGAGACATGTCTGACTCAACAACAGCAAAAATTCAGGGAGGAGGACTTAGTCTTAAGTAAAACAAACTTTAAGGATGCACAAAAATATTTATAGTTCTTTGAGGTAGTAAAGAATGGGAATGTGAGAAAATGCCCATAAATTAGGGAATAGCCGAGCAATTTATGGTATATAAATGCAATGGAAAATTACTGTGTCATTCTTTTATCAGCATAATGACCAAATACAATTCCAGAGAATTAATAATGAAACATGCTATCCACCTCATGATACAGAGATGAAGCACTCAGAGTACAAACCGAGACAATTTGTTTGTTGGACATGGGCAATGTGGATATTTATTTTAAATGACCCATGCTTATAATGGGTTTTGCTTTTCTTGCGTTCTCCACTGGGCAGGTGGAGGAAAAACAAGAAGACAGATTTTGTCTGATTAAAACAAATACAATTTTTTTTTAGAAAAAGAAATGGAAGTGGACAAAAACAAACAAAAACAATCCTACATATTTGTCATTCCCAATTCCATGTCTCATTCTCTCCAACTACATGGCCATGTTCTCTGATTGAGCAAGTTAAATCATTCAGCCAAAAGGGATTAGAAAGCAAACCTAATTCATAGCTTCTTAATTTATTAATAATAAATATTTTCACTCTTTAAGTCTGGAAACTGAGTAGAATAAAGTTAAACAAATATATACATATATATATAAAGAATTACAAAGTGTTGTCTGTCACATAATAGATGCAATAATAAATGCTAGTTAGCTGGCTGACTGACTTAATCTAGATGCTAAACAAAGATTATTTAAACTATACTTCCAGCTGGTTTGATGCAACTCAGCTACCAGGTCTGGCTCTTAACACCTATTTCAGTATTTGAAGGGATTAGACTTATTCTGCTTGGGTTGAAATGACAAAACTAAAAGTAATGGATGGGCATTATAGAGAAATTGGATAGTTTAGAGGTAAATGTGGAACAATCAGAACTATTCAAAAGTACTGGGGGAATACAACAGGTTCCTTCTCCCTAGGGATCTTCAAGCAGAAGGGAGGATAACAGGTCAACAATAGTATATGTGGAATTCTTGACCATATATCATCCTAACTAAATGGTCTCTGATGTCCCTTGCAACTCTGAGATTCTGGAATTGAGCTTTCCCAAAATGATACAACTGGTTGAAAAGACAGAAGAGGTTAGTTTTCTCATTGCTAGGAGGTGTAATCCATAATCACCAACTTATGTTTGTTGTCTAGGGAAAGTAAGTTTGCCATTGATTGCTGGCTACTCAGCATCTAAGTTTGCTCTAGATGGATTCTATTCTTCACTGCGGTTAGAATTACAAATGATGAATGTCAACATATCCATCACACTCTGCATCCTTGGCTACATAGACACAGGTGAGACCAGCACTGGGTGGTAAAACAAACAACATGGAAACATCAGTAACATTACAGTTTCTGGTATAAATCGTATATTATTCAGGGTATACTCCTGATTTTGGCAACCTAACTTTTTTGTATTCTCTTCCTCTTCAGATAATGCTGTAAAATCTCTTTCTGGGATTATGACAAATGTAGTTCCATCTCCAAAGGAGGAATGTGCATTGAAAATCATCGAAGGGGGAGCTTTGCGTCAGAAAGTAGTAGCTTACCCAGACTATGTCAAGTTCTCACTGTGGAATCCAACCCGGATGATATTGGAATATCTTTATTTTCTTAAATTTGAACAGGAAGCTTTTCATAAAACAAAAATCCCCAACAATATAAAAGAGTAGATTCTAGACCGCTTTTAGTGCCTTAGAGACTTGAGATTAAGGGCATTTTCCATGATTAAATATCCAATGGTATGGTAGAAACACTGTGCCATGGAAGACAGAGATAGCTTCAAAGACAGAAAGTTCTCAGGTCAACTTCTGATGTATATGTATATGCAACTCTTAGCAAATCACTTAAATTTTCAGTGCCCTTGGCACTTCTCCAAGACTATAAATTTCAGGATAGCTGGTGATGGGCAAACCTCATATAAGAGTTCTCTACTTTGATGAAACCACAGATCAAGACCAAAAAAACAAAACAAAACAAAAACCCTAAACCCTTTAATCATCTCTCACAAAACAAAATTTATGAGGTCAACAACTCCTTTTTTGTTCAGATTTTATCATAGTTTAAACTAAAGTTTTAGAAGTAAATCATCAGGGTAGAAGGAGAAGAAGAGGGGGACAGCTAGGTGGCTCAGTGGATGGAGCACCAGCCTTGAATTCAGGAGGACTGGAGTTCAAATCTGGTCTCAGACACTTTAACACTTCCTAGCTGTGTGACCCTGGGCAAGTCACTTAATGGGGGGGGGGGAGGAAGAGGGAATAACAATTTTGTGGGTAAACAAAAATTTTCTGAAAACTGTATGTTTCTTTTTTGAACCTTGGAGCCTCTTCCAATGTAAACCCCTGAAAGTGGCATTATACAAGGCATAATTATTTGGGTCAGCATTTATTCAAAATCACTGATGTTTCTCTTTTATCAGAAAAAAAAATAATTGAATGCAAAAAGCATTTAAATAGCATCATAAAATAAGTAATAAAGAAAATCCCCTCCATATTTATTGAGGCACACTCATCTGCAGATTCCCACACTAGCAACAGAAGAAGAGGAAATGCATAGTGAACATACATGATGAGAAAACATTCTTTATGGTTTCATTCCATCTGGAATCCCCTTTTGCTCTTAAGTCACACCTTGTTGCTTATCCTCATAACTGCTAATGTCATCTGCGAGACTGGTAATGTAATATATTGGGTTACTTTGTCTACCAAGAAATAAATTGTTATTTGTTTCCATTGAGCTGCAAGGTATAGATATCATTTCTTGTGCTACTTGCTTTGCTAACATCTGTTGGTTCCCTGATGAGCTTTTGAGTTGTCATCTGTTGATTTTTTTCCAATGAGCTGCTGCCATCTTCTGATTATCTGTTGAATTGCAGTTACTATGCATTTCTCCCTTTTCTGTTGGAAAGCAGTCACAATGCTTTTTTTGTTCCTAGCCCATAGAGAAGAGGAAGGGAATACATATTTACAAAGTACCTACTATGTGCCAGGCACTGTGCCAAGTGTCTTAAAAATATTATTTCATTTGATCCTCACAATAAACCTGGAAAGTAGGTGCTATTATTATCCCTATTTTGTAGTTGAGAAAATTGAGAGGTTAAATGATTTGACCAGGGTCATACACAGCTAGTATCTGAGACTTCAATTGAACTCTAGATCTTTGTAACTCCAAATCCAGCACTGTAATCCACTGACCCATCTAGCTGTCTTTAGCCTTAAAACTATCACAACTCTTTTATAAGTCAGACCTACAATCATGTCCAGCCAGCCTGCCACAATTGTTTGTCAAATCTATCCTTTTTTAATGTTTTTTAATTAAATATTTTTATTTTCAAAACATATGAAAGATAATTTTCAACATTCACCCTTGTGTTCCAAATTTTTTTCTTTCTTCCTCCTCCCCTAGAGAGAAAGTAATCCAATATATATTAAACATGTGCAATTCTTCTATACATATTTCCATAATTATGCTGCATAAGAAAAATCAAAATAGTCCAGACTAGCAGATGACATTAGTAGTTATGAGGATAAGAAGCAAGTTGCAACTTAAGAGCAAAAAGGAGGAAAATCAAAATAGGAAAAAAATGTGAAAGAAAAGAAAATATAAGCCAACAAAAGTTAAAATATTATATTGTGATCCACACTCAGTTCCTACAGTCCTCTATCTGGGTGCAGATGGCTCTCTCCATCACAATACTATTGGAACTAACCTGAATCATTTTTCTGTTGGAAAGAGCCACATCCTACAGAATTGATGATTGTATAATCTTGTTGTTGCAGTGTATAATGATCTCTTGGTTCTGCTCATATCACTCGGCATCAGTTCATGTAAGTTTCTCTAGGCCTCTCTGAAGTAATCTTATTGGTCGTTTCTTACAGAACAATAATATTCCATAATATTCATATACTATAACTTATTCAGTCATTCTCCAATTGATGGGCATGCACTCAGTTTCCAGTTTCTTGCCACTACAAAAAGGGCTGCTACAAAGATTTTTGCCATATCTATCTTTTGACTTCATGGCTCCTATCTCAGTGACATCTCTCCTGGAGCAGTGTGTAATTTGAATTGAGAAAACTCCTTTTGATTTCAATCATGCCACTAGCCACTAGCACTGAACCACACATTTCTTTGGAGACTCGCTTATCAGGATCTGGAGGAGCTAGAAATCTATGATCTATATTTCTACAAGTATCAAATTTTCTATTTTCCCTACATTCTCTACCCTATTCTCCAGTAGAGATGGGAATAGGAATAGGTTTAAGATAGTAAACCCTACAAAACAATGTACTAAAATCTGTTTATTTATGGATTGATTGAAGAAAAGTTTACAGATACACTTCATAAATACTCATAAATTGGTATATAGCATAGTCAAAGACAATTTTCTAAATGCACAAAATTCAGATATCAACCTTAAACTACATTTGGACCCATTCCACCACCTAGCTACCTCAATATTTATTAAAAAAATGTATGTTCAGGATGAATGGAAAGACCTGAAAGTCCCATAGGCCTTGGGCACATCAGGAGAGCAGATGTCAAGTTCTAAGAGTCTCATTACCAAAAGCAGAATTATTAAATGAAGCCTTTTGAAACCATAATTCTGTAAAATTATATTTAATAAAAATGCATGGAAATACATCAAAAATTAATTGGAAATTAAATGATCAAATCCTAAGGAATGAGTAGATCAAAAAACAAATTATAAAAATAATCATTTCACCAAAGAGAACGACAATGAGACATAATACCAAAATTTGTGGGATGCAATCAAAGTAGTACTTCAGGGAAATTATATATCCATATATATATATAATCAATAAAAGACAAAAAAAGCAAATCAATGAATTTAGCATGCAAATAAAAAAATAGAAAAAGACCAAATTTTAAATCCCCAATTAAACACCAAAATGGAAATCCTGAAAAGCAAAAGAGATTAATAAAGTTAAAAGATAAAAACTTGGATTAAGTTTAAAAGAAGGGCTGAATTAAATAAGAGAGAGACCTGAGGAAATTCCTGGGCATTCTGTTTTTCTTTCTTCTCTAGCCACTTGGACAGTACTAAGACCTAAGTTGTTTCTAGACTACAGAAATATCTTCTCTCATATTTGGCAGTGTGAAAGAGGAAGAGAAAAGTACTGTCCCTATCTAGATAGACCTGAGCTGTATCAAGAGAGAAAAGGAAAGCTACAAAAGATCCCTGGTTTCCTGACTGTATTAGCTCTCTGTGAAAGCAATTAAGAAGAAAAATTGAGTTTCAATATTTTTAGTTTGCTTACACACAAAAAAAAAGAAAGGGTCTGAACAAAAGGATCACAGGAGCTAAAAGATGTCCCTATTGAGTGTGTGTATAATTATTTTAATTTACTTTAATTTTTAAAATTTATTTTAACATTCTTTTTTTATTTTGAATTCCAAATTTTCTTCTTCCCTCCTTCCCCCTCTTAGCCATTGAGAAGGCAAGCAATATGATGTTTTTTTAATCATTCTTACCATTGTGATTGAGAAACATTATGACAGTACAAATCTACAAATCTAGCCTCTAGCTCATGAAAACCTGTTGCAAATATTTTTATGACCCTGAATTAGTTAATTTGTCAGTATCCTATATAATCCTGTACATATATATGTATGTGTATGTATATAATATATATGTAGGTAGGTATGCATATATATACATATATATGTGTATGTGTATATATATATATACATATATATGTGTGTGTGTGTGTGTGTGTGTGTGTGTGTGTGTGTGTGTGTGTGTGTGTGTGTGTGTGTTGCAGAACAGTTGCTGATCTGCATTAGCAGAAAGAGTTTTTTCACTGAAAACCAGTGAAATCTCAGATCTGGACTATAAAATAAATATATATATAATATATTTTCAAAAGACCTCACCTAAAAGGTTGCAGAGATAGCTCAAGGGCAGGAACTTAGTTGGGACAGCAGCTTTTGATGTTGCCAAGGAGACATGCACCCCACTTGAATGGTCTGTTGGTCAGAATGGAAATCCTTCAGCATCTCCTCTCCTCAACCTTTAGGAACTTACCTCTGACTGGACTGCTGTATCCAGACTTTTTAACTGATCTACCAATTTCTCTGATGATAAGAGAGGAAAGGTGCTGCTGAATCTGAGCAAAAGGAGAATGGGGAGGTGGGGGCAGGGAAGGCAGGGTTGTGCCCATGTCAGTAGCAGAGGTAGGTGGAAGAAGTTGCTCCTTGATCAGTCAGCTGCTTCAGGAATCAATAGGTGTCTCCCCAGAGTTGTGAAGATAGAACACTAGGAATGAAACTTTCAGCTACAACTTATCTATAGGCAGAGACTGCTGCAAAAGCACATAATAGACTGGATTTATTGAAACTGTTGCAGCTGTCTAGTTCAAGGCTGATGATTCCTTGTACTTCCCCTCCTTAGAAACTGCCTCTCTCATTCCAAAAGAGAAGTTCCTATTCTCTGAATGAATTGATTTGCTTTCTTTCTTTTTGTATTTTATATATGATAAATGTGGTTAATTATTCATTACCAATCTACATATTTCATTATTTAAATGCCACAAAAATAAGAGAATTCATGAGAGACACACATACAGAGAATCAGAAAGTTAGAGATGGGTGAGACAGAAAGAAACAAAGTGACAGAAATTTCTTCAATTATAGTAATAGCTCACAAGGCAATTATCGTGGCTGAGGGATCAGAGTTATTGATAATAAAATCATTACTCTAGTCTTACATCTCCCAGAGTAAAGGAAAAAAAAAATAGACCTGAATGTTTCTAGGCAAAGCAAGCCAGACATTTTGATAGGGTTAGTTTATGATAAGTTGGGACTAATGTGAGAGAGAATACTTAGAATCTGGATACTTAGTACCAAATATGAAAAATTAGAATAAAAAATAAGATTTTATTGAAAAAAGAGAGAATATCTAGAAATGCCATAAGATATATGCATTGTGAGTAGTAGGCTATGGAGAAAATTAGGCAAGTCACTCAACCTACTAAACCCTTAGTTTCTTCATCTGAAAAATTAGAAATGTGGACTACATGGTCCTTTCTGTCTCTATATTTATGGCATTAAAATATTATGGCAGGCAATGTTTCTGATAAAGTCCTCATTTCTCAAATATATAGAAAACTGAGTCAAATGTATAGGAAAACAATTCATGCCCAATTGATAAATGGCCAAAGAATATGAATAGATAATTTTCAGATGAAAAAAATTAAAGTTATCTATAACCATATTAAAAATACATTAAGTTTATATTAATTAGAGAAATACAAATTAAAACAACTCTGAGGTACCACCTTATACCTATAAAATTGGCTAATATGACAGAAAAAGAAAATGATAAATGTTGGTGAGGATGTCAAAAAACTAGGAAACTAAAGCATTGTTAGTGGAGTTACTGATACAAGCCACTCTGGAGAACCATTTGGAACTATGCTCAAAGGGCGATAAAACTGCATACCCTTTGACCCAGCAATACCACTAGTAGGTCTGTATCCTAAAAAGATCATAAAAAGGGAGAAAGGATCCACATGTAAAAAAATATATATTTATAGCAGCTCTTTTCGTGATGGCAAAGAATTGGAAATAGAGGGAATGCCCATCAATTGGAGAATGGCTAAACAACCTGTTGTATATTAATGTGATGGAATACTGTTGAAGATGATGTGCTGATAGATTTCAGAAAAACCTAGAAAGACCTACATGAACTGATTGCTGAGTGAAGTGAACAGAACCAGAAGAACATGATACACAGTAATAGCAACGATAAACTTAAATAGACTTAGCTCTCCTCAGCAATGCAGTGATAAAAGACAATTCCAAAAAATCCATGATGGAAACTACTTTCCACATCCAGAGAAAGAACTATAGAGTCTGAATGCAAGTTGTACTATTTTCACTTTTTTTCTTTCTCACTATTTTTTTCTCTTTTGTTCTGATTCTTCTTTCACATGACTAATGTAAAAATATGTTTAATATGATTGTACATGTATAATTATATCAGATTGCTTGTCATCTTGGAGAGGGAGGAGAGGAAGGTAGAGAAAAAAATATGGAATTCAAAATCTTATAAAAATGAGTGCTGAAAACTATCTTTACATATAACTGGAAAAAATATAATACTATTTTAAAAGTCACTATGGCACATATGGAAAAGATAGAAAGAAATAATGAATAACTTGCACAGTTGCCAGCACATATTTGCAGAACTCTCTACACCCAAGTTAAAAAGCTTCTCAGGACACTATCTATGCTCAACCTTGGATAAAGTATTTGTATCCTAGGTAGAACATGCCCCCACAATACTATGACAGTAGCAGGGCATTGGCTTGAATAAGAGGCAGTTAATGGACACAGAGACTTGTATCTGATATCATTTAAAGCCCTGAAATCACGAGATCCTGAGATCACAGGGTAGTGATGTTTGTGAAGACCAGAAAGGTGATTCTATGACTTGGAGGAAATGGGAAAAGCCTAGAGCAATTCTTCAATATTTATCAGCTACAGGGTGAAAGTCCTTTTTGTGGAAGGTCAGTTTCAAAGACCAAGAGTCAAAGAAGCAGTGACAGAGAAAAAGTGGGATAGTTTCAGACTGTTCCAGATGAGCTGTGGGTTGAATGGTGATCAGAAGACAGAGGGAAAGGTTGGTAATGAAGAAAATAGGCTTTTTTCTAGCTCCAAAGAAAGGTGATATGAGCCTACAACAAGGTGATAGTATGGAGGAAAGAAAAAGTGTCATGGAAAGATGTTGGAAATGAGAAATCACCATATCTTGGCAACAGGTTAGATATGGATTGGGGGGGGGGGGGCGGGGAGACATGAGACAGAGGAACCTAAAATAAAGCATTGAAGTGAAAGAGCTTACCTTATAAAAGGGGAGACCCCATGTGCATCTTAAAAAATGTATAGAATGAATACAAGGTAGTTTGAGTAGATAATAATAGTTGAGAGGGACCAGAAAAGGCACTATCTCATAAGGGATGGTTGAGCTGAGTCTTAAGCTCAAAAGGGTTATTGAGCTCACATGTAATTTTTTCTCTGATTCTTAATGCCATATTTTAGGAGAATCATTGACAAGTTAGTGCATTCCAGAAAGAGACAATCAAGATGGTAGTGAGGGGCCTTGGAACATTGTCATTTGGTTGGTTGTGAGAATCAGAGATAGTTAACCTAGAGAAGATTTGTTTGAGAAACATGACAGTCTTCTTCAAAAATCTGAAAGACTGGCATATGAAAAAGGGATAAAACTTATTCAGCTTGTCACCAGAAGGCAGATCTAGAAACAGCTGCAAAAAAGCAGATTTCAGCTACACATAAGGGAAAACTTCTTAATGATTAGTACCACCCAAAAGTGGTGTGACAATAAAGTGTCCTGTGTGTTTACTTAATAACTACGACAAAGAAAAAAACAACTCTGAATGTTGTATAATGATAATGACCAAGTGAGGGCTTTCCAGAAAATGAGAAACGGGGCCTCTCCCACTTCTTTGAAGGGGAGGGATACTGTGGATAATGGAACAATTCACATGCTGTCAGATTCAGTTATGTGCTAGTTTTGCTCAACTGCTTTTTTTAGCTTTATTTTTTTTATTCTTTGTGATGAGGAGGGAAAAAGAGGGTTATATATAAAATGATGATTCAAAAGCAAAAGATATCCATTAAAACATTTTAAGTCATCTGTCTTTTTTCAGAAACACAAGGTTTAATCCATACCTCACGAATCACCCTCTTCCATTCCCAGAATGAAAATTCCCTGCACCTCGAAGAGAAAGATAGACAGTGAAAGGAAAATTCCAGACCCAACAACTGAAAATGAGAAATTCCTAAATTCAGTCTCAGGGCTTCAAGGACTGAGGGTTCCCCCTTGCAGTACATACCAATATAAGTAAGAGAGTACATTCAGTAAAGGCTGAATGACTTCTTGTTGGGAAGGGTACAAACATCTATTGTATTCCAGAAGGGCAGCTAGGAAGTGGAGAGGATAGAGTGGTGGGCTTGGAGTCAAGGAGCCTCATCTTCCTAAATTCAAATCTAGCCTCTTACTACCTGTGTGACCCTGAATAAGTCATTTAACTCTGTGAGCCTCAGTTTCAGTTTCCTTATCTATGAAAATGAATTGGAAAAGGAAATAGCAAACCCCAATAGAACAAGACATAACTAAAATGACTGAACTATATACACACATGAATATGCCAGGAACTGTGGCTTTACAAATATTATTACATTTGATTTGATTGAAAATGTTATAGAAGACTTATGTCAGGAGTTTAGGGAGAAGTTGGACTAGATGACCCTCTAGTTCAATTTTCAACTTTGAAATTCTAGAATTCTTTACCTAAAAGAGAGTATTTCCTTAATAGGCCTGAGCTTTTACATGAGTGTAGTCCCCTTTAAGTGAGGTGATCAGTGCTTTCTTCCATTTAGATCATATTACCATAGATCTAGAACTAAAAGAGACTTTAGAGGCCATTTAGTCTAATCCTTTTATTTTACAAATAAAGGAACTGAGGCACAAAAGTCAATAATTTCCCAAGGTCACATACATCTGAACCTACATCCTTTGACTTCAATTTTGTCCTCTTCTCACTGTCCAAGCATTTTTAGGATTCCTCATTATGAGCCACCTGCAGGGTTATTTATTCATCCTTCAAGAAAAGCAACCTCTTTATTTTATACTCGAACTTTTACAAGTCAATTCTTGAAAATCAAAAATTCAATCAATCAAGCACCTCAATCAAGTCATAAGACTGTATGAGCTAAAGGTGCAAAAATGTACGTTGCTCAAGGTATATTCATATGTTTCTTGCATGAATGAATTAATGTCTCAAGTCTTGTCTAATGATGGCCAAATACTATGCGTATTTGTTTGTATGTGCGGTTCTAAATGTAAAAATGCTTTTATTGACATAATGCTACAATGCTTTACATATATTATTAGCTCCTCACAACAATTATGTGAGTATAGTCAATAAATATTTATAAGGTGCCTACTGTGTGCCAGACATTGTGATGAGTGTTGAAGATACAAAAAAAAAAAAAAAAATAGCAAAAAGAAGTCCCTGATCTCAAGGAGCTCACAGTCTAATAGAAGATATATTCCTTTGTATGAGTGATGTATCTCCTAGATAATTTCTTCCTAACATATCTGAATATGTTGCTCAACAGAGACCTGCACTGGGAATACTTCCTAGCCAAAGTAATCTTGGCAATAGTACTGCATCATAAGAAACAATGAACATAAAGAATCCAGAAAAGCATGGGAAAACAGGAATCAAGAAGAATAGGGGAAACAATTTACTTAATAACTACTACAAAGAAAAAAAAAAAAAAAAAAAAACAACTCTGAATGTTGTATAATGATGAGTAACTGTGGGTTCCAGAAATTGAGAAAGGGGGCCTCTCCCACTTCTTTGAAGGGGAGGGATACTGTGGATAATGGAACAATTCACATGCTGTCAGATTCAGTTATGTGCTAGTTTTGCTCAGCTGCTTTTTTAGCTTTATTTTTTATTCTTTGTGATATATAAAATGACAATTCAAAAACAAAAGATTTCCATTAAAACATTTTAAGTCATCTGTCATTCTTCAAAAACACAAGGTTTAATCCATACCTAAAGAATTACCCTCTTCCATTCCCAGAATGAAAATTCCCTGCACATCTACCCCACAATTTAGCAGACCCAGCACCTCGAAGAGAAGGATAGACAGTGAAAAGACAATCCCAGAGCCAACAACTAAAAATGAGAGACTCCTAAATTCAGTCTCAAGGCTTCAAGGGCTGAGGGTTCCCCCTTGCAGTACATACCAATATAAGTAAGAGAGGAACTGGGGTTTGTAAGTACTGTGACTTCATCTGTTTCCTGTTTCAACAGGACTAGTGAAAAAAGAAAGGTCGGTGGAGGAGGGAAAATGTCAGCAAGGATTGAAACGGCGGATTGAAAACCTCAAACTTCAACCATTTCTCTTGCCCCCTCTGAGACCAGAATCAAACTTGATCCCCTAGAGAACAGGAATGTTAAGGCCCCAACACTGCTGCTCCTAAGAATACTTCCTCCTGCTGCTGGCCTGAAAGCATCTGGGACAAAAGGTAACTGGGGAAGACGCTGGTGTATTTTTGCCCATATCTGTATTTTGGCCTCTGACTTTGGGGTGGGTCAGAGGAAGCTTTCATGTTTAATTTGCCTGGGGCAGAAGAAAGAAACACTAAAATGAATACTGTTGGGTGACCTGAAGAGTTTAAAAAAGAATTAAATTCCAAAAGCTCCAGTCAATAGGAGCAAAGGTTATTTCCATCCCTCCTTAAAATGATATGTAAGAAAGGTAGCAAATATATGTTTACAGAATCTCATAGGATCCCAGATTTAAAGCTGAAAAGGATGTTAGAGGGTATCTAGTCCAACCTCTCATTTTAAAGATAAGACAGTTAAGGCCTAGAGAGATTAAGTAACTTGCCCAATGAGTAATAAGTAATAAATGGAAGAGACAAGAACTTAAGTCTTCTGATTACAAATTTAGCACTCAGTTATGATGAATGAATGAATGAATGAATGAAATGAATGAAATCCTTCCAGACAGGTTTAGGGATCAGGTTATTTGAAGACATGTAAATCAAGTAGGTACTCTCTACAGGCCTCCTTCTAGACTGAATTCCATATATCCTGGTGAAGGAATTATGGAAATTCCTATTTAGAGTTAAAAGTGATCCCAGAAACCATTTGGTTCAATACCTTCATTTTTATAGGCAAGGGACTGAAACCCAGAAAGATTAATTGATTTATTCAGAATCATACAGTTTGTAAGTGTTTAAGACAATATTTGAACCCTAATCTTCCTGACTTTGGGCAGCTAGATTGCACAGTGGCTAAGAATCAGGAAGATTCATCTTCCTGAGTTCAAAGTTGTCCTTAGATACTTACTAGCAATGTAACACCGAGCAGGTCAATTGATCTATTTGCCTCATCTATAAAATGAGCTGGAGAAGAAAATAACAAACGACTCCAGAATCTTTGCCCAAAAAAAAAAAAAAAAAAAAAATACAAGCGGGGTCATGAAGAGTTGGGCAGGACTAAAACAACTGTCAATAACAGTGACAATAGCAACAACTTTCTGACTACAAATTGGGCATTCTATTTTTCATTTCATGTTTGTCTATCTAACTCTTACTCATGCAGGAAGCCCTGATGATTCAGCAAACTGTCTTGTTAGCATAAAATTCCTTAGGAATTGGGAGTGCCAACCCAGGGAGAGAGCAAAAGCAGTGGAGTGACCCAGATGAGGGGCAGATGCTAGTCAACCTAAAGATACAAACTTCCCCACCTTCTAAGAGCACCTCCCCTTGACCCAGTTCTTCTTAGGAAGAAGGGAAATAACAATACCACAGTTTCCCTTCCTGGGCTCACTGTAGTCCACACTAGTAACTAAGCATCAGGTATTCCTTCTAGGAGCCACAAACTAGCCATTTAACCAAGAGTGAGTATCTTCTCAGTCCGATCCTTCTGTGAACCAGTCAGAATATAAAATACCATAAGCTTTCAATTTTCTTTCTCTTCCCTTGCCTATGTCTCCAGTTCCTAGACTGCAGGCTTCTTGTTCCTGGGGAATCCCAAAACTTGGGTCATCCTATTGTTTGCACTACAGGGACAGAAATATCTCTCTAGGGCCAAAGATAATTCTGTTTATTATTTTCTAAAAGAATCCCACTGAGAGGCTGGATATGTCAATCCACTAGCTCCTCTAATATGGCATACACTGTGACAAGCACTAGGAAAACAAGCAAAAAAGATAAAAAGTCTCTGTCCCCAAGGACAACCTGTATATCTGCCTGGCACAGAGTCAGTCTATATAAATGTTAGTTATGATGATATTACTTATATGTAAGCAATGATGATATGGAAACAGGGCTAAGCTAGAAAAAGTTCTGAGATTATAGGAATCTAAGAATTTCTCTATTTGGGGGAATCTTATCCTACCAGGACCCCCTCCTTTAACATTCCCATTGGGAAGTGGAGAACTGAGTAATTAATTGGCTTGATGTAGCCAAGTGAGTTACAGTATAGTGTCATTTCCCTCTGTCCCACCATACCTCTATAATCTTCATAGTTGGAGGAAGGGGAATCTTCTCAATAGATCAGCTCATTAATCCTAGTTACAGAACCTGGGAGTCAACTGGCAAAAGAATAAGGTGATGGTATGGAATACCAATTCAGACAAAGTGGATATCAGGTGCCCCCCCCAGTCTTTCTCTTCCTATCCCAGTCCTGTCTGTGCTAGTCTGGACAGCAGCTATACTCAGACTAAAAAGGAACATTCCCTATTCTTCACCCTGACCTAAGATTACAGGCCACCTCTAACTTTGGACAAGTATCCAAACCCTACCCAGCCTAGTGAATACCACATCCTATGATAGCCAGTGAAAGGAAAGGACAAAATACACAATTTCCCCTAATCCATAGAAGTCTTAATTTATTGGGGGTCTATCTATTTCTATTTCAGCAGCTGCCAGAGAGGGAAATGAAAGGCCTGTATAATAACCACAGGCAGGATGTAGAGGGAAGGTAGGTGGGGCAAGGGGTGGGGGTGAGGGAAGGGAAATAGGAGGGGAGAAGAAAAAAAAAACAAAAAAAAAAAACAAGAGCTTTAGGTCTGGGTGCTAGACAGTAGATCAGAAGTGAGACCATGCAGAGGTGCAGAAGTTTGACCTTTGCCTCTGAAAAAAATCCAAAGTTAGTTCCATATCTATAATTATGGGATCTGATGAAATTTGGTCCGGGGAGAGTTGACAGGCAGTTCTAACACAGATTTAGGAAATAGGCACAGTCTTAGTTAGCAAATTGCCTTAAAAAAAAAAAAAAAAAAAAAAAGTCCACTTTCTAGAGTTATTGAGCCAGAAACTGAAATCTAAAGCTTGAATTATACCCTTCTGTGCATATAGCAGTAATCTCAAAGCTTAATGATTACTTGAAATGTGGCTAAAAACCCGTTGCTGCCTAATGAACTGAGACTGGAGTTTGGGACATAAGAGGAACGCGAATTTAGATTCAACCATGGAGGGACAGCAGTGGGATTTCCTTCTAGAACTTTGGCCGGACAAGGCTTACTTGCCTTAAGAATGGTCCTTGACAATCTCTACTGACACTTTTATTCCAGAGATGGGTGAAGGTATTAACACCCTTTTCAAGTCAGAATGCTATGTAGTCCAGAGAATAAAAAGGGAAAACTTCAAGTAAATCTTATGAAAAAAATGAAACTTGATGACCACAGTTAAATGCAGCTGGACAAAATGGATAAAATACTGGGTCTGGAATCAGGAAGACGAGTTCAAATGTGACTTAGGACAATTACTGAGCATATCGGTTTGCCTCATTCTCTTCAACTGTAAAATATAAAGCATTATCTGGATTGTTTTCTGAGTTGTTGTGAGAATCAAATATAAAATGCTTAGCACCATGACTGGCATATAGTAGGTGTTTAATAAAAGCTTCTTCTCTTCTTTTTTCTCCTTCATGGCAGAAGTAAGAAACTCTGAATTTGGAACATTGCATATAATGGTATTTTTTTTTAAGTTAGGTTGGGGTTTTTTTGTTTGTTTGTTTGTTTGTTTGCAGAATTTCTACCCCTCTTTTTTATTTGTTATGAGAAATGACTTTGGAGAGGAGAGACATGTTAAGAAATCTAAGAGATAAAACTAAATATAAATAAAAATAAAAATTTATTTTTAAAAATGAAATCTGGCTTCAACTAAAGACTCATATCCCCCAAAATATGAAAACTCATGAGAGTTTTTATTTAATCCATGTTCGTGGCATTCTTGACTAAAAAGAATGCAAAAGGGAAGATAAAACTTCCCATTTTACAACAACAGATTAAAGGTAAGAGAGAATAGAAGCTTGCCTCAGAGAAAGAAAATGTCAATGGATTCAACAGGTCAGTCTCCTGAAAAGCACTCCACTCTTTCCGTGTTTGCCCCTCTTCCTTACAAGAAAAGGGATTTGGGGATTGGTTTGGTTTGATTTTTCTGCTCCAGTCATACAAAATCTTTGTTCCTCTTTCTGCTTCTTGGCTGATCCTAGAATAAAAGAGCTATCCTAGAAGTCAAGAGCCTAGCTGGACAGGACACTAAAGCATCATGATCTACCCAGTCTCCAAGCCATCATCTAGACTGGGCCGGGGTGCTGAGACCTATGAGGCCAAATGTGAGCGTCGGCAGGAGATCCGAGAGAGCCTTCGCTGCCGCCCCAATGTGACTGCATGTCGCCAAACAAGGAGGACCAAAAGAAGACTCCACAGTGAGCAAAGCCCTCGTCAACAGCAATTTTTTAAGAGAAGGAACTTGGAGGTAGAAGAAGGGAAAGTGAAAAATTCCTTCTTCAAGACTCAGGAATTCTTAAGAAAGGAAGGCCAGGAAGATGACCTCAAAGTATCTAACCTGTGCAGTGTCATGGAGTCATCATTTGAACAACAGGTAACCACTATAGAGGGATGTTCTCTACACTACTTGCACTAGTCTAGGGCTAAGGGAGAAAGAAAAGAGAATAAATTCCCTTAAAAGTGATTTTAAAATCAATCCCTTTTTTTTCAGCATTATTGTAAAGCTGCATTTTAACATGACTAATCTTATCAGAGTCCTCAATCAACTTTCTGCTTCTGAGGGCTCTCTGTTTTGGTGTTGGACTCGATACAGACATTAGTTGGCTTTACATCTACTGCAGTTCAGAATTCCTGACTTCAAGCCATGCAGGAGCCTCAGCCTCCTTGGTAGCAGGGCTTATTCCAAGATGTGTACATTGGCATGGCTGGCCAATTTTTTTTATTTCAAAACATCTTGAAGTTTTCCTAAAATATACCAAATATATATTTTCCTTGGGGAGGATAATATAGAATGAAAGATCATATCAATAATACAGGTGGAAGGGTTTTGTTGTAGTTGCTATTATTGTTGTTTAGACAGAGGAACTTGTGGGTCCTTAGGATTATCATTCTGAACATAAGATTTTTTTCCCTTCCACTTTCCTATTCATTTCAACATGTGCTACATATAGGGCATTGTAATAGGCACAAAGGATGCAAAGATGAAAAATGAGCTTGTGTCTGCCCTATAAGGAACCGACAACCTACTAGAGGGATGGAGCTATAGTAACTAGAATATAAGTGAGAACACAACAAGTAAATAAGAAGCTGGGGAGGCAGAGGAGAAATAAGCATTTCATGGAAAAAGCCATCACTTCTAGCTAAGAGAATTAGGAAAAGCAATAACAGATCTAGAGTTGGAAGACACCTCAGAAGTCAACTAGTCCAAATCATTCATTTCATAAATGAGAAAACCAGTTCAGGGATATTAAATGATTTGTACAAAGTCACAACGTAGTGTCAGAGGTGAGATATGAACACTGGTCCTCTGACTCTAAAGTCCAGTCCTCTTTCCACTGTATCACATTGATGTTTAAACTCAATAAAACTATTTCTATAGTTTGTTAATTCATAGTCCATCTAATCAACCACACCTTTTACATCTACATTACTACACCATACAAACCCTCATATTAGTCAAGTTAGCCTGCTTGATATCCCCTAAACCTAGAATGTTCATTCCCCCTCCAAACCTATGGACTTCTCCCTCAGCCCCTCTTTTCTCTTACATATTCAAAACCTATCTACCATTAAAGACCTAGTTCAAGTTCTTCTCTACAGTATTTACAATTGGTACTATAGGTTAGTCCTTGTATCATTGTATCATTCTCTCCTTGTGTTAATCTTGCCTTCCCAATGGATTGTAAATCCTAAGAGGTCAGAGAAGCCACTGAAAATGTTTTCTGTTTTCTCAGGCATCCCCACTATGGCTAAAAAAAATATTGAATCCAGGTTTCAAACTTTATCTATATCAGTATTTTTTTTGTTGAAGCAATTGGGATTAAGTGACTTGCCCAGGGTCACACAGGCAGGAAATGCTAAGTGTCTGAGACCATATTTGAACTCAGGTCCTCCTGATTTCAGGCTGGTACTGTATCCACTACAACACCTAGCTAGCTAGAAGTATCAGTACTTCTTGATTGATTCATCTGTAATTAATCAAATAGGCTGTTGTTGAAAGAACCTTGGGCTCAGAATGATAGCTCTAGGAAACCATGAGATCATCTAGCAAACAAGAAAAAAAATAAAATATTTTCACCAGATTATTAGAAATAATATAATATTTCATTCTATATTGTCCTTCCCAAGGAAGACCTTTGAGAAACTTTTAAATAAATAGGGTTGGACAGACATGTTGGTACACACCTGTAAGCTCTGCTATCAAGGAGGCTGAGGCTATAGCATCATTTGAGTTCAAAAGTTTGAACTGATGTAGAGAAACAATCAGGTGCCCATATTAAATCCAGTACCAAAATGGTAAGCCTCTGGAAGAAGATAACTCATCTATTGATTCTAATTCTGTCCTCTTGAGTTTGTCCAAAATATATGAACTTCCAATATTTGAAAAAAACGATCCTATTGGGCCTCTCCCCCTTGCTCTACTCCCACCCACATTTAGTTTTCATTAGATTAAATATCTCCAGTTCTTTTTACTGATGCTTACATAACATGGTTTGGAAGCTCCTTGCCATCTTGTCACCCTTCCCCGAATAAAAGACTTGTCAATGTTCCTCCTAAAATATGGAACATAGAACTGGACATATTCTTCCAATTTGATCTGGCCAGAATACAATATAGTAAGACCTAATTTTGAATGTTATACCTCCATTGTTAATTGCAATTTAAGATTTTGTTAGCTTCTTTTCTATTTGTCCTAGCACATTGTTAATCCTTATTGAAACTTCAGCCTGTATTCTCCATGACTACTCTGAAGGACATAAGATGAAAAATCCTATCTACACCCAGAGAAGGAACTGATTGTGTTTGAATACAGACTGAAGCACTTTCTCTGTCTCTATCTCTCTCTTTCTTTTTAACTTAATTTTTCTTGAGGGTTTTTAATTTTCATTAGAGATGGGAGATCTATGTTTTCTATCACAACTTGACTTTTTTGGAAATGTTTTGCATAATTCACATGTGGTTTCTTATTTTTGGGTGGGAATAAAAGAGAAAACCTAAAACTCAAAAAAATTTAAACCAAATGTAAAAAATTATTTTTTGTTTTGAATGTGTGTGTGGGGAAATATTGAATAAATAAATAAAAATTTAAAAAAAGAAAGACAGAAACTTCAGCCTGATGAAATTCTTGAATTACACTCTGATCAAATTCCTAATTCAGTTCTTCATACCAGATGGGAAAGTCCCCTGAGGTTTGGAAATTGATCTTTATCATCACCTGATTTCTTTGCAGGAATCTAAGGCCAGCACCAAGGCCCTTTCAGTCCAACACCATCCTCTCCCAGAAAACTACAGGGATCCATCTGATAACACTTCTACTTCAAAACTCTTACCAGAGAAGGTGCTAATCAAAAAGCCACTTATACTTCATCAAGGTATGAAGAGGTCCTTTCTCCCAGTGGTATAGGGCCATGCAGAGAGACATCCAGCAATAAACCCCAACTTACTGGAAAGAGATACTACTATACCCCAGCTGATTTTTCTCCAACACTATTCTTTCCTATTCCTCTGATAGAGTCAGAGCTTCACCCTGACAAGTCTTCTCCCCTATTCCTCTTTTTTCCTCAGGTACACAGACAAAATCATTAGGAATACAACTGACAATTAAGAATGATGCCAGCCAGCAAACTGAGTGAGTATTTCAATGGTTATTTCCTGATCCCAAACCTCTCACTCTCCAAATCCCTTCATCAGACTCTTTCTATACCACATATGGTCCCAAAGGAGAGGGTGTGTGTGTGTGTGTGTGTGTGTGTGTGTGTGTGTGTGTGTGTGTAATATCCCTTTCCTTTAGTATTAGAAGAGGAGGGAACCATAGACTATGGGGATAGAAAGGAAGGGGTTAATTCATTGATGCACAGGACTTCGACCAAATCCAATAGCTATCTCCTATTACTTTTTCTTTTCTCAGTTGCGGAATTGCAGTCCTGGATAAGGTAAGAGAGACCCAAGCTAATAAGGAGACGTTCCTTATAGGGTAGAGGAATTGATGAGGGAGTTGGACAAAATACAACCTTGGTAAAATCCAGGATGGATGTCAAAAGCCCATAGGATTTTAGAGTTAGAAAGAACGTACAAGGTCATTTGATCTAATCCTTCATTTTACAGATAAAGAACTGATACAAGTTAAGTAATTTTCCCAAAATCATACAAATAGAAAATAAAGTCAGGATCCAAATTAATGAATGAATAATTGGAAAAGCTTTTATTATGTACTTATTTCAAATCCAATGACCTTTCTGCTGTGTCACTTGTCTAAAGTCACACATAATCAACAAATAATCTATTAAGTATCTATAATGTGCTAGGTACATGCACAAATTATTATATTATATTTTTGGGTCTTCTGACGAGGTGTTCACTAGGGAGCTAACAAGTCAGGGCATCAAGTCAGGGCATTATGTGAATAGGCATAATAAAGGCTCTTAAGATTACACGTGGCTGTTCTTGAGTGTGCTACCGGTTATTAAACTATAGATTCAAGAAATAATGACCAGAGACCTTTGAAGGCCTCAGAGGAGGCAAGCCGGGTAGAGTTGACACTGCAAAGGTCAGTGGTCAAAGGTACTTTGTTGGGCCTAGGACAGACTAGTAATTGTATACTTCCACCATCCTAGTGACATACATTGTCATGGGTATTAAGTTCTTTTTAATATCTTTCTCTTTCTCCTTAGGAAATTATCCAGCTTTCTGACTACCTCAAAGTAAGTAATAAGCCAGCCCCCAATCCATACCTGCCAGTCAGACTACTGTCCCTCTTAGTTTAATTTACCCTTTCTTCATTTCACTTCCAGGAAGCCTTACAGAGAGAGTTGGTTCTGAAGCATAAAATGGTACTTCTACAAGAACTCTTGTCCACATTGCTTCAAGCTTCTGATAGGTCCTGGAAGGTAAGGACAAGTCCTTTCCATGTATGTGACCCATTCGATACAATAAGTATTTATTAGACAGCTATTATATGTGAAGCATTATAATAAATGCAAACAAAGACAAAGTAGGAAACAGTCCCTGCCTACAAGGGGATTACATTCTACTGAATCATCCAACATGTACACAGATAACTATTAAAAAAAACTCAGAGGGAAAGAACAATAATTAAAAGAACTAGAAGTTTTGTGGTGACACCTGATCTGAACCATGAAAGCAGATAAGGATTCTACAAAAGCATGTGACAGAGATTAATGTGAAATATCTGAAACAATAAGCTACGCTCAAGACAGACCTTAAAGGATATTGTAAGTCAAGCTAAGATGTTTAAGACCAATTTTGGAAAAGGCAGGTACACATGATAAATATGGAAATAGGTTAAAAGTATTGTGCATGTATAACCCATATCAGACCGCTTGCTGACTTTGGGGAGTGGAAGAGGGGAGAAAAAATTTGGAACACAAAGTCTTACAAAAATGAAAGTTGAAAACTATCTTTACATGTATTGGGGAAAATAAAATACTATTGTAGAAAAAAGAAAAGAAAGAGACAAGTGTTGGGGTAGAGAATTGATTGAGTGGTTGGTTAGTTGGTTGGTTGGCTAGTTGAGTGTTGTCCTTTGTTCTTGAAAAGGATTAAAATGTTATGAATTATGAATATGTTAGAGTCCAGTTACAGTGTATCCGGCTGTGGCTATTCAATCCAATACTAGCTCGGAGTGCTCTGCCACAGGTCAGACACAATAGTCCATATGAACTTTTTGAGTAGCTTCTCTAATTTTGCACATCTCACCTTTCCTTTGGATCAATTCAATTCTGTTTTGCTCATAAAGCACAGCATTTTCTCTGGTGAGGGCATGCCATGCTCGGTGGTCCTATGACAGCATTTCCCAAGTTATAGCAAAGGTCTAGTTTGATGCTAAATGCTTTTCAGATGGTAAAGCAACATCATCCCCCACAATTAGTGGGAACACAATCTTCCTTTTGAGTCCCAACTCAAGGTAATATTGTCATGGAAAAAGAAGTTTGAGGATCTACTAAGATCAAGAATCTCAAAAATAAAGAAAAACAACAACAACAACAACAAGAATCTCCCTTTTTTTTCTTTCAGCAAGACAAATGAATTAAATTTTCTAAACATTGAATGTAATTAAATTTCAACCATCCTATATGGAACAATGAGTCTGATTTCCAGCTCAGACAAAGCCAAAATTACCATAGATTAGTTCCATCCCTCACCCTCCTTCTCAAACATTTACAGGAGCATAGATTGCCTGGGACAGAAGGGACAATTTACAGTCCCAGTCCATCACTCTCATTTTACAAAGGTCATTTATTCTGATTTTTTTTTGATTAGGTGAAAGAGGTCATTCTTTGCCTCAATTGCTACCTAGCCTTAATCATTGACTGAGTATAGCTTCAGTCAAACTGAGACTTTTTAAGCTAAGGTTTTTACCTTAGCTTTAAATGGCGAAGGTTTCCTATTGCATCCAGGGCCATCTCCAGGCATCCTGATCTATATCTGACTCCTGGACCCAAATGGTTATGGAGGGGAAAGTGAGGCAGTGACCTTGCATAGTCTCCCTCAGTGAAATCCAATTCACTTGCATTTCATGGCATCACCTCCCTGATGTCACAGTTCCAGAATGAAGGACAAACAACAGCTATCACATTTGTGGCCAGAAGTTGTGCCTATCCAACAAGGCCACACAAAAAGTTAGTGACAAAGGCAAGGTTAAGTGATTTAGCTAAAGCAACACAGCTAGTATCAGAAGCAAGTTATAATCAACTCAAGTCCTTTCACTCCACAATATGTCACCTCAAGAGTTGACTCTACATGCTGATGAGACATCTGAATAGTTAAATTTGTTGTAAAAAGGTACAATTGCACCAAGCCTAGGGGAAGGGTCACAGGCTTTCTGTTTAGGCCATCCCCTCATTCTGTGTCCCCTTGGCCATAAATTACATTGGGAGGTCATCTTTATTTTGCTGGGTTGAAATGAAACCAATTTTTTTCTCAAAGTGTAAAGCTAGAGCTAAAGCAATGCTATTACCCCCTGAGGCTCTTTACTGAATGAGATACCATTTGTAAAATAATATACACATTAGATTTCTAAATTCTGAGATTAAGCTGGGATAGAGAAATTCAATTCAACTCCTTTAGGCAGCATCCTTGTGGCTATATACTAGATACTAGAGGAGATGCAAAGATTGAACAAGATATAGTTCTGACCTTCATTGAGGTTAATTACAAGAGAGGAGGGAGATAAATGCCTTAAAAAATAAGACCTGGATAGTGCTGGATGTGTATTGAAAAGTATAAAAACATTAAACATTTGTGTGAAGTCCAGAAGAAAAATGTCACCATTACCAAGATTTGGGAAGGCTTCCTATAGGAAGTGATGAACTGAGTTTTAAGGGATGAGTAGGAGTCAATCTAGATGAAGATAGGTGGCAAAGTAGATGGAGTGCTGGCCCTGGAATCAGGAAGACTGGAATTCATACCCAGCCTTAGTCATTCACAAGATTTGTGACCCTCAATATTATTCAGTAAGGAAGAGAAGAAAAAGCTTTCACTCCAGACTCAAGAAGGGGGAGCAATGGTTCCTCTGACTGAGTCCCCATAACACCCCTCCTCCAACTTCCTGTTTTTTAGTAGAACATTCTCAGATTCGTCTATTAGGCTTCTGAGAGTGCTTGTTCTCCCACTCAACTGACTTTTACCCCAGAGGTCTCAGCTTAACTGAAAATGAGTAATCTATCAAGAGGTTTCCATGGCTTGGAAAGAAATAATAATTTTAAGAGTCTGACCTATCCTCAAACTCCAAGCAGTTTGTTTTATCATCTTTTATTGGGTGAGGTGAGGTGAGTCCCCTCATACATACAAAATACCTTCCCATGAACTAGTTATCAGAGGAAGCCAAAATCTTAATGAGGACCCTTGCAAACTGGGCTCATCTGGAAAGTCCCTCAGTACTCCTGAAACCGAACCCACTTGTGAGAGTGGAAAACACAGAGCATATGAAACTGAAGAAAGAAAGAGTGAGCTGAGCTGTTTCCTTTGGTGGGATCTCCAAATGGCCATGAGCTGAGATCTCCAGATGCTGAAGCCAGTGGGGAGACAGGGGATTGGCTGCCCTGGCACAGGCTCACTAGTGTGAGGAAACGAGCTGTGGTTTGACACTTCCTTGAGGTGAAGTAGTGGTGTTTCTGGGGAAAAAATTGAAACGATTTCAAGAATCGGGTGCCTCGAAGCCCATACTCCTCAACAGCAATCAAATGAGGTGTGTATGACTGATATTTGTCCCTCTGCCATGAAGTGCCCATTGCACCCTGAACAACAGACGTCCACAAGACGGAACACTGGTAGGTCGTGAAGGGTTTGTGGGAAGAGAACCCTGGGGGAATACTGGAGGTTGTTGTGAAAACACTGAAGTTTTGATGTTCAGCACAATTTAACCCAAAAAGAAAGTCACCTCGTATAAAATAGCTCTCCTCATGGGTCACTGTCTCTTGAAAAAAAATTATTTATTTATTTATTCATTCATTCATTCAGAAGGTTATGGACCTTCTGGTCAAAACTGAAAGGGATTTTTCACAAATTATAATTTTTAATACATAATCCTCTTTTCAAAAATAGTTTGTTTACATGTTAACTATAATCAGTATGAGATTTCTCATCAATTAACTTATTATGCAATCAGGTATTTGGGATGATGTCTGATGTGATCATTAACAAAAGTTGCAGTGAAGTAGTAGACAGTTTTGCAATCTGAATCCAATCTGAACTTTTTTGTTCTGCTCAGGCAGCTATAAAGTTGTCAAGAAGTTAACTGTGTTGCCATAAGGAACTAATTGGGCATCTTTGCCTTGATCAACTATTAAATCCAACTAAGAATCTAAAAAGGTCTTAACATGAAGAATGCAGCATGAGCCTCCTAAATATTTTGGTCTTATCTTAAATATCTATTGAGAGCCTTGTATTAAAAAAATTATTTTCTTCAATTAACAAGCAATCACTTTTTTCTCCCTCCCACCTCCTCCTACTTTGGGTGAATTGGAGGACAGGGGTTAGGGGCAGGGAAACCTTGCAACAAATATAGATCATCAAGCAAAACAAATTTCCACATTAGCCATGACTGAAAACATATGTATCTTGAGTCCATTATCTCTTTGACAGAACATAAGTAATGTTCTTCATAACTGTACTCTAGAAATATAGTTGATCGTTGCATTGCTATGAGTTCTTAATTCTTTCATAGCTGTCTGATTTTGTCATGTGCATAAACTGTTCTTTAGTTCTGCTTACTTTGTTTTGCATCAATTCCTACAAGCTTTCCCAGGTGTTGGTGAAATTGTTTCTCTGAGTATTTCTTATAGTTCAATAGCATTCCATTATAATCATATGCTATAATTTGTTCAGCCTTTTTTCAATTCACAGGAACCCCCAGTTTCTACTTTTCTGCCACTATAAAAAGAACTGCTATAAATATTTTGGTATATACAGGTTTTTTCCTTCTTTCTTTGATTTTTTGGTGTATAGATTGAATGGTGGTATCTCTGAATCAAAGAATATAAACAATTTAGTTAATTTTTTGAGGATAGTTCCAAATTTACAACTTCACCAGTTGTGAATTTTAATGTTGTTTTCTCAAAGATCCTCCAAAAGTATGTCATTTTCCTTTTGTCAGCTTTGCCAACCAGATAAGAATAAGGTGAAAACTTGGAGTTTCTCTAATAGTAATTTTTCATGTAGCTATTAAGATTTTGGATTTTTTCCTTTAAAACCTGCTGTTCATACCTTTTAACCAATTACCATTTGTGGTAAAGACCTTCCTCCCTCCTCTCCCCACCAAGGACTTAACAGATTGGAAAGAATACTAACACAAAATGTATTTTTTTTTAACATTCTAATGGCCAAAAAAACAGACATTCTTTCTGAACCAAGGTAGAAAATTAGTGGTTTATTATCTGGAACAGCTCATCTATTTACATGAATGCATTTTGCAGTTGGTTTTTCAAGGTTTTTCAGTAGCATTCACATAGACACCAGCACCAAAACTAAAATCCTATCTTCCATTTTCTTCTTTAATATTGTAGTAACATGGACTTGTATCTGGAACAATGACAATGAGGTCATGTTTTATTGACATTTGAAAACAACCCATTTTTTAAATAACAATTTATTCTGAGCAAGTAAAGCCAGACAATCCAGACCACTCTGAAGTTTCCACCTTTAGGTAGAAAGATGGCAAACTCCAATTTGCATTTTAATTCCACAGATTCAATCAAATGCACTTCTTTAATTATTCCTTTTTTTGATAAATCTGTCAGGCTCAAAATACTCTTTTCAGGAAACCTATTTAAAAGCCACAGATTTTTGTTTTGTCTTGTTTTGTTTTTTGGTTTGTACTTTTTTCCTTATAAGTTGCCTCTATTTTTCATCTTACTGTCACAAGTGACTGGCAAGTATGTGGTACACAAGAGTCCCTTTCCCAGGTACTTTTGGGTTTGAGAGCTTTTTAAACCATGAATTGAAGAATGACTTCTGGTACCATTTAATGTCCCGATTTGCTTTGAATTGTGAATGAAGGACTGCAAAGACCTGGGAGTGAGGAAACTGAATTGGTGTAAGTGAGCCCCTATTCTCTTGGCTATAAAAGAAAGGAAATTAGACAAGCTAAATTCTGCAGTCTCTTCTAGCCCCAACATCAGCGCAAAATGAGCACTGAACCTGGAGGGACAGAATCTAAGTTTAAATGATAGCACAGCTATTTACCACTTATGTGATCTTTGAATACTTTTACCTCCTTGGGCTTCAGTTTCCTTATCTGTTAGATGAGGGGACTGGACTAGTTCTCTAAGATGGTACCTGCTAGTGCTAAATTTTATGATTCTATAAAAGAGAGATAAGATTTTTAAATGAAAATAAAGGGTGGAGAGTTAATACATTAACTTAATTTCAGATTCAGCATAAGTAATTGATATTATATATTTCACACTTATAGCCTCAATTTCCCTTATTCTTCCACTCCATCCTCACACAGAGGTTTGAGATAAGTTTTATCTATTCTCTGTAAACAAAGTAAAATTGGTCTTTGCATCTGAGTTCAGATGCCTTGTAACTTTGTTATTTAGCTTACCCTAGTCTCAGGGTTCTATGGTTCTCTTGATTCTACTTTCTTAGCTGCATCAATTCATGCAAGTCTTACATGTTCCTATAATTTTTTTCTATAGTCATTGCTTCTTACAGTGAAAGAACATATACCATTGCATTCCTATACTACATTTATTTCGATGAATAGTTTGATATATGTGGGACCTTTCCTTTTGTCTTTGGCCTCCTTGGTTAAAGGGTATGAATTTTGATAGATCAAAAGATAAGAATATTTAAATGATTTTTCTTTCATGATTCCAAATAATTTTCTATCAACAATTAATTAGTGTGCCTATCTTTCCATAGCTTCTCCAGTATTGACTTTCTGGAGTTTGGGGGTTTTTTTTAAATAATTTTTATCAATTTGCTGGTGTAAGGTACAATATCAGGCTTGTTTTAATTTGCTTTTCTTTTGTTGGTCCCTGCTGGCAGTATAGTGCCTGAGAAAATCTCAAATTAACATTTTCTCTTTTATTGTATTGTATTTTATTTATGTTGTTAAACACACTCCCAATAATATTTTAATATGGTTCAAACAGTACTTGATAGTTTTGAAGGCAGCAACTTATGGGGTGGGAATTTGATACCTCTGATTTGGAAAATTCATATATTATTGATAGATTTCATTCCTTTTTTATTTTTAAACTATATTTTTGAGTACTTATCTATTAAGGAATGACTTTTGATCCTATATGTTTCTGTTAATTACCTATATATCTTGAATATCAGACTTTTATCAAAGACATTTGATGCAAGGAATTTTTTATAAGAATGTCTCTTCTAGATGCATTTGTTGGGGTATGGAGTTGGACCCCAAAATTATATTGGGGTCTTGGGTCAGTGTCCTAGATGAGTTGTCTTAAAATAATTTGTAGGCTTAGACCATCTCCAAATCAAGAGGCAAAGATTTTATTATGCTACTGTCAGTGAGTCATATTTAGACGATGTAAAACAAAATATACCCATAGATATATATAAATATACATTTATTTATATATATAATACATATATATATATATATATATATATATATAAAAAGCTATAATTTTTTTTTTATTTTTTTAAAGAAATAGTGAGGGATAGAGCACCAGAACAAGGGCTCTGTTTGAATTGGTACATGGCAAGGGTCAAAGAGAGTAGAGAGTCTCATCTCTGTTTTTCTTTGTCCTCACTTTGTTTTCTGTTTTGTCTATAACTCTATTTCTAATTTGTCTATCCCAACTTTGTGTTCCTGATAAACTTTATACTTTGGTCTAATTTGAGTGTATTTTTACATGGTCAGAAACAGAACAACTAGACAATAGTAGAAAAAAATCCCAAGACTGCAAATAATAAAGCCTGGCTCTGTCTCTAACAAGCTGTGTGGTTTTGGATTTCATTCCCTAAGATTTGGCTTCTTCATCCATAAAATGAAGGGCTTGGACCACATGATGTTTGCCTTCTCTTCTGGGACTAATAACCTATGATTTCATGAATGCATTTGATCCTACAAAAGACAAATGAATTCTCAAAAGACTTAGACTCTATTGATGGGTTGCTCTTGGAGAAGCCTAAAATGCCTGAAACAGTAAAAATTCCTTGCTCATTCTTTTACTTATTCCTGCCTGGATGAAGCTTTTAAAAGAAAAAAAAACAGAAGTGAGATTTTTTTATTTTGCTTTGTTTCAACAACTCATTTTTTTGGTTGTTGAAAATTACAAATGTAAGACAGGAAGGACAGAGGGTGGAGTCCCTTTTGGTTAAAAGAGGGGCCACTAGCTAAGATCAAAATGGAAGATGAATGACACTGCTTTCTCTACCCCCTGAAGTAGACTAGAAAAAAGAAGAACATCTCAACTGAAATATGAAATATTTCACTGAGCTTTGGTGTTCTGATTTTGGATGAAGGTGGAGATGAAGAAGGGGGATTTGTGTGAGGTGTGTCTAAGGGAAAAGAGATCTTTTCCTAGCCCTTTCCTAACACACCCCCAGCCTAGGACTAAACCAGGAAAACCAGATGAGTTACGAATAATAAATAAACCTAGATTATTTGGAGAAGTTAACTGCAGGAGTCAAGGTTAAAAATGTGATGTATAGCCCATGGGCCCTTTAGAAGTGGGAGTGAGTTAGGAAAGGCTAGAGCAGGAAACCTTGAGCAATAAATTAGTAATTACCACAGATAGCCTTTTCTTTCTCCCCCCCCCCCAATAGTATTTTATTCTTCCAATTACATGTAAAGATAGCTTTTAATATTCATTTTTGTAAGATTTTGAGTTCCAAATTTTTTTCCATTCCCTCCCTTACCTCTCCTTTACACAAGACAACAAGCGATCTGATACATATTATACATGTACAACACAGCCTTTTCTAAGAAAAATAAGGTTTTGTTGGGGTTTGGGATTTGTTTGTAGTGTTTTTTTTTTTTCCTGATGGTGGAACTAACCAAATTGCTCTTCAATTAACAGGTTTATGGTTTTAGAGAGTTTTAGAGAAAGGCTGTGTCTTGTCCAGGTCAGATTTTGTCAGGTTGGTTGTGTCAGGTTTTGAACCCAGGGTTTTTGCTACAAGGCTGATAGTTTATCCACAATGTCTTATCATTAATCCACATTAGTCTCTCCAATTTCAGAGCCTTCCAGAGACAACATCCAATGCTAGAAAAGAAAAGAAAATCCTTAGTAGGGATAAAACTAATAAATCACAAGTTGTAGGGAAATCTACAGGACCAAAAACCAAGTTACCAAAAATGTTACTGCCTCACTGGGCTTGTTTTGTTGGGGTTTGGGATTTGTTTTTTTGTTTGTTTGTTTGTTTGTTTTTCCTGATGGTGGAACTAACCAAATTGCTCTTCAATTAACAGGTTTATGGTTTTAGAGAAAGGTTGTGTCTTGTCCAAGTCAGATTTTGTCAGGTTGCTTGTGTCAGGTTTTGAACCCAGGGTTTTTGCTACAAGGCTGATAGTCTATCCACTATGTCTTATCATTAATACACATTAGTCTCTCCAATTTCAGAGCCTTCCAGAGACAACATCCAATGCTAGAAAAGAAAAGAAAATCCTTAGTAGGGATAAAACTAATAAATCACAAGTTGTAGGGAAATCTACAGGACCAAAAACTAAGTTACCAAAAATGTTACTGCCTCACTGGGCTCCAATTCCCACCTGTAAAATATGGGGGCTAGATTAAATTATCTTTAAAGGTCCCATATAGCTCTAGATTCATAATTTAGTTGTGAAAAATTCTAAAAATTATACTCAATATCATTAAGGGATGCTAGATAAAAATAGTTCTCATGAAATGAATATACATTCCCCTCATCTCTATTCCCATCCTGGCAAGTAACTTTTTTCATTGAATTTCTAATGAATTGTTAGATCTGCCACTCTATGAACAGATGGAATAGGAGATCTCTAATATAGACAAGCCAAATTCCCTGCAACCTGCAAAATTCTCAAGTGCAGGCAGAACCAGATTAAAATGAATCTGGGAAATATTTAACAAAATAATTAAAAATATGACAAAACATGGATAATGTTGATTTGTTGTTTTCTAAATAAGTATGTGGCCTGCATGGCTCCATTTCTATTTGAGTTTGACACTATTGCTCTAATGTGATGTATTTCAGAGATGTTCCAAACCTGTGTCACACCCAGTGATGAAAAATTCATTTAGAAAATTCATAAAGGCTTAAAATCTAAGAACTATCTGGTGGTAATGGTCAGTTGTTTTTTCAGTTGTGTCCAATTTTTCATGACCCCATTTAGAGTTTTCTTGGCAAAGATTCTGTAGGTTGCCAATTCCTTCTCTTATTTTACAGATGAGGAAACTGAGACAGAATTAAATGACTTGCCCAGAATCACATAGCTAATGAGTGTCTGAGGCTAGATTTGAACTCAGGCTCCAGACTGGGCCCTCTATCTAATGGAGTACAGGAGAAGAGAAGTGCCAACCCCCCCCCATTATATTAGAGTTCCAGGATTTTCCCCATACAGCCCACCAAATGTTGGGGAGCAGGGGTTTGACTCCAAATATATATTGGGGTTTCTGAGTGGTATTACAAGATGTATTAAAAGAATGTATAGCTTATTTAATATGTATGGGACTACCTGCCATCTTGGGATGGGGAGTGGAGGAAAGGAAGGGTAAAGTTGGAACAGAAGTTTTTGTAAGGGTCAGTGTTGGAAAATACCCAGGCATATGTTCTGTCAATAAAAAGCTATAATAAAAAAAAAATAAAAAATAAAAGAATGTATAGATTTAAACCATCTCCAAATCAAGAGGCAAAGATTTTTATTATGTTGCTGACAGGAGGCTAATTTTCAAAAGAAACTTTTAACAATTAACGAGAGGAAATACTATGAAGCCAAGGGATTCACAATTAACCTGGGGTAAGATGCTATTAAGATAGCATAAATTCCTAATGAACTAGCCCTGGTGATGCTTAGTAAGCAGGCTAAAAGGAGTTAAGGAAGAAGTAAGGTACCAATAGTTTTTGGTTTTTTTTTTTTAAAAGAGAAAAATAACCTCAGGGGTTGACATCATAACTTGGCCTTCTGATTGGATACAGTAACTATGGGTTCACGATACTTTTGTCAAGGCTAGAAATTTGACTGGGAGTTACAAGGTAATCCTGTCAATGCTATTCTCTACTTGCCTCAGGGCCCATTGTAACAAAGACTCCAATGCCCTTCTCTAGAGCCCACCTAGACACGGTTTCTAGCAGAGAAATGGCCTTTTGCTGGGGACTTATTCACACCCTATTCTAACAGTTGCCATACCTTGATGCCCTCTGAAGAACCCCCTAATAAAATTGAAATTGTTATAGGAAGAATAATATCTTCAGCATTAATTGAGGTTAATAGCTCATACATTAACTAAAGATTAAATCCTCTGAAATTACAATTTGCCCTGTGGGAAAGAGCAACAGATCAGAAGTGGGAGAAGGTGTATAGAAAGAGGGAGTAGGATCATCCCCCACAGACAAACCTCTTGGTTCCTAATTTACAATTTTGCTGCCTTTGAAGTGGTATTAGCCTGGTTTTGGATCTAAAATCTATGACTGCTTACTACCTGCACAACATGGACTTCAGTGGGTGGCTTAGACTAGATGGTTTCTGAGCTCACTTCCAGCTCTAGGTCTGGGATCCTATGGTATCTGTGCTATTAGGAATGCTCTTTGGATCATTCTAGTTCCTAAGATCTCTTTAAAACCTGCTTTTAACTTTTATTAATATGTTTGACCCCAGTCATTTCTCACTAAACTTTTCCTTCAACCCTCTAATGCCTTCAAAGTTAAGTAACTATCCACTTAATCCCTTGATCCTACAGGTCTGTCCCCTATTCTCCCAGGCTATAACTAAGTGGTAAAAAGCTCTTTGCTGGTTTTAGGTTAACCCAAGCTCACATTTATTCATTCCACACTCTCTCCAGGGACAGCTGAATGAGGACAAGCTGAAGTGCAAACTGAGATCCCTGGAAAACCAGCTGCACACCTGTACCCAGGTAATGAGCTTGAAGAACCTTTTAAGTACAGGTAAAAGAAGAAGCCTGCCTGTGTGCTCAGAGCTGTGTCCCAGAAGGGTCAATGTGATAGAAATACACCCATTCCAGCTGACCTACCTCTGTGATGGCATTTTTCTTCTGTAGTGTCCATCTCCTCCAGCTTCACTCTTTATTCCTTCTCTCTCTCTCTTTTTTTTTTTTTCAATGAATCTCATATTCACCATATTATGGACCCAAGAGAAATTTAAATCTAACTGGAAAGTGCAAAAAGAGGCACTTGGTAAACACAGATCCTAACTAGACAATTTTTATGCCCTGAGCCTTGACAAGGTAAGATTATATTGTTTGGGTCTTCTTAATGAAGTCTGACAAACTGATTTCTGGCTCACTAGGTTGATGTTACCAGCCCTAGCTCCTGGAAGGAAATAAAATATTGTTAATTCCTAATTAGTCACAGTTCAATGTATCTATGGCTAATCTTGCTTTCAACTCTTTTGTGACACAATCAACTCAGCATTAGTAACTCCTTGGCTGATGTAAAAGGGAAGGAGAATTTAAGTTTCCCTCATATACAACAAAGTACTTAAATCATCATATAACAAGCAAACTAGACAGGGGTGGTCAAACTCCATTCATACTAGTACCTGACAAGAGTCACATGGAGTAGACATAAGTGAGGTGAGGAAGGGGAGAAGGGGTAAGAAAGGAAAAAATAGACAACTCAGAGGTTCTTCCTGAGGGTTTTTTCACATGATTTCATCATTTGATCTGATATGCTATGTATTCTTAGATACACCCAGTTTTTAATGTACGTGCTCAAAGTTGAGGGGGGAAAGGACTTAAGATTATCTTGCATTTTAAATTATATATAACTATACTAACCAGTTAAGGCAGATAACAAAAAAACTGTCCTAAAAGCAATTCATCTTCTTTATTCATGGTGTATACTATGACTACTACATGTCAGTCATAGATTTGTAAGACTGATTTGACTCAAATTCCTTTTTTCTTATGCATATACTGAGATGTCAGATAGAAAAGGCCTCTCTGTCATTCACCATCTCTTAACCACTAAAGCAGGACTTTTTCCACCTGTGTCCCTTTTTTGCCTGAGAAATTTTTATGTGACCCCTGGTATATAGGTATATAAAAGAGGTATACAAATCAAGCATTTACCGATAAAAAAAAAATCATAAATAAATTGATTTTAAAACAATTTTTGTTTGTAAAAAAATAATTTTACCATTTATTAAAGATGAAAGCAAACTTGCATACTAATGAGATAGATGTGTTTGTTTATTTTTACATAAAGAATTAAGTCTTTGTGAAATATTTAGTATCTTTTACTGTTGCCAATTTTTTTTTGTCACCCCCACATTCAATTATATGAATCTATCTGGGATCATGATCTAAGTTTAAAAAACTTTAATCTAAAGTAGTCTTTCCCATCCTCACTCCAGTTTTCACCACCTGGGAGTGAAAAGTATCTCTCTCTATAGATAGATAGATAGATAGATAGATAGATAGATAGATAGATAGATAGATAAGATAGATATCTGACCAATGGCAATTTTGTTTCCCCCCTTGCAGAAATACTCCAAAGAGGGTGCAAAAAAGATCCTTCTGGAAATGGAGGACCAGAAGCAGACTTATGAGCAAAAGGCAAAAGAGACCCTGCAGAAACTGCTGGAGGAAAAAACAGCAGTGGAGCAGCAGCTAGAGAGCACTCAGGTATGGAGCAGGACTTGGTTTGAGGCACAGGACAGGAGGTGAGGCAACCATACTGAAGTATCATCCTTTCTGTCTTTGCATCCCCCCAGAGGTCCCTGGCCATGGCTGAGCTCAAGTGTGAGCAGTGGAGGGAACAGTATGAGACATTAAAGAGAGACTGGAGAGATCTAGGGGCCAAGCACAGTGAACTGGAGAGCCAGCTCTATGTTCTACAATCCAAATTGCAGGTACAGTCCAGGGATAGTAGGGGAAAGGATTTAGAGGAAAAGAGGAGGACCCAAGCCAGGGACCACAGATATGAACTAAGTGAATTTTGTTCTCAATCCCACAATTAGGTTCTTATGCTTTTCACTTAGCCCTTTATTTGACCAAAGAAGTTCAAAAATAAAACATGACTATAGGGAGAGAGCATTGGACGTGAATCCAGAAGATCTGAGTCTTGAGTCCCAGCTCTACCACTTACTAGCCTTTTCATCATCAGCAAATGAAACTCATAATTACCTTTTTCATAGGACTGGGAGGAAAAATTATAAAGCACTATATAAATATGAGATTCTGTTGTCATTTTCATAAGGATGTATGTGAACAGTTTTTTATTGCCAAGAAATGAGGTTATCAGAGAATGTGGAGCTGTGCAATGATCAGAGAGGGGATTCACTTGCCATCTGGTAGTTTCCTATTTTAACTAACTGAATGCAGACCTCAGTTGGCCTGTTCTTTCTAAATGTAAGTGTTGTGCCCTCTAAATTTCAGCATCCTGGAACAAAATCCCAGCCAACCTATCCTAGGTACAGCTTTAATGAAGGGAGTAAAACAACAACAGAATCACAGATCCTAGAAGTGTGTTCAAATAGCATTTTGTGTTTATACAACTTTTCCACAAATATTGTTTCAGTTATTGATATATTTCCTTTAAATTTTTCATTTATTTTATGTGCATGCCCTATCTCTCTGCCTACATAGTCTTTATCTTTAAGGACTAACAGCACCTCAAAGGCAAAGAAAAATATATTATCTCTTTTGTATTTCTCTCACTCTATCTCCCACAAAACCTAGTATAGACAGTACTATACACATAGTTCATACTCAACAAATGTTAACTCTATATAACCTTAAAATTGTGCTAATTTTTTTAAGGCAGAATAGTAGTAGTTGCAAAGTAAGAAAAACAAGGAATGTATTAATGTACTAATGTACTAATTCTCTTCAATGTGACATGGATTATTTTCCTAGCAATATAGGGAAATGTTTTACTCTTTCCCATAAACCTAGCTTTCTAAAACTTGGGCACAGCAAGTGAAAATTTGCTCTAAAGGGCCAAAATTTGGAGAGCAGCACTTATAATCCTACAGGAGGTAAAAATCACCCACTTTAGTACCAAGTTAGTAAATATATTTAGCCATTAGAGCTATACCCCACCTTTCTCACTCCCCATAGTCATAGGCCTATAGCTTTGCAGTGTGTTGAAGTCTGTCTCCTCCTCAGCATCCAGAATCTCTTTTCCAAAGACCCTTACGAGCTAAAATATAATATCTTTTCATTAGTCTCTCCAGACCACTTTCAAAATATTTTATCTTTGCTCTAGGTATAAGAATTGCTAATTTTGCTAAAACTTCTTCTATCTGTAAGAGTCTTTGATTATCTAGCATGAGAACAGGTTAAGGCAAAGCTTTTCATCTTCTCCCAGCACTGACCATCATCTCTGGGAGGGGGTCCCTCCTTATTGCAGGGAGCAGACAGCCGAGATTTTCAGCTAAATCAGGCCCTGCATCTTTTGGAGCGTGAACACCAAGACCTCCAGACGCAGATTGACAGACTGCAGGGGGACAAAGAACTGGGCTGTTCTAACATCAGTGACTTGCAAGGTACCATTCCAGTCTGGAGCTGAGAATCCTGACTATTTACCACTCATTAGTTTTGTGTACTTTGTGATAGGAGAGCAACATACTATAACATTTGAACTCTAACATTGGAAATTATACAAGCTGCATTGGAATCCTATCTCTGACATTTTAATATTGAACAGATCATTTCTCCAAGGTTCAGTTTTCCATGTGTACAGTTGGGATAATAATACCTATACTACCTACTTCAGAAAGTCATTGTGAATAGTTATGAGATTTATGTAAGATTATAAAGTTTGTAAAAATATATTATGTCATTTGACCCTCACAACAACTTTGTAAGGTAGATATTACAGTTATCATTATCCCCCATTTCACAGATAAAGAAACTGAGGCTCAGAGAGATCAAGTTAATGTAAGCAGAGTAACTATGTGTCAGAGGCAGGATTTGAACTCAGATCTTAAACTCATCATCTCCAGAACAGCACTCTATTCACTATATCACTGCTGCTATATAAATCTAAATTGTTATTGTTCCAGAATTTTATTAGGGAAAAACAGTGGGGCAGTTTCACTCTATTAAAGAATCGTGAAATCTTATCCTTCTTTTGCCTTCCCTCCCCCAAAGTTCTCACCTTCTCTCTCCTCACTCTTCGCCACCCATATCCCAGTCACCTTTTTGGATGCCCTGTTGTAGTTACTTACTTAACTTGTCATGACTTCCTATGACTACCTATATTCTTGGCATAAAAAGGAAAGAGTAAGACATGGAAGATAGAAGGGCCCTCAGTCTAGAAGAGATTTCTATACTGATGGAGAAGTTAAATAAAATTTCCATTAAAATCCTTGCCATGAAGTTTCAGAACCCACTCCAGCTATGCTATTAGTGATTTTATATATATATATATATATATATATATATATATATATATATATATAGTAATTCATCCAACTCACCCAGTGTGAAGCTGCTAAATTAAATAAAAAAAAAAAAACTAGCACTTTGAAAACCTTAAATTCTATATAAATGTTAGTTATTATTTATTAAATCTGAGTTATTCACATGTAAAATGTATGGGACTGCCTGTCATGGGGGGAGGGAGTAGAGGAGAAGGGGGATAATTTGGAAAAATGAATACAAGGTATAATATTATAAAAAATATATAATAAAAAAAATATTGATTATTTTTTAAAAAAAAATCTGAGTTATTCAGATTCTCTTATCCCTTATATTGTGATAAGAGAATGAGAAAGCCAGCATCTATTAAATTTAATTAGTGCAACACTCCAAACAGGAAAGATACTGTTGTAAATTCCCAATTCAATTCATCAGATATTTACTAAGTACCTAATACATGTACATGGTCCTCAACTTTGGGGAGATATTGGGGAAAAAAGGCCTTGGTCCCTGCTCACAAGAAAATTATACTCTAGCAAATCTAACTGAATGTATTGGCCCTGAAGATTTTTCTTTTTGCTTATGCTTTTCTACTTCCAGGTCAACTACAAAGGTCAGAAGAAGAAAAACTTGCCCTGAGGGCAACAATTGAGCACTTGCAGAGTAAGTCCTCCCTGATTCTCATTCTTGTACAAAATAATTTCCTTTAAAGAAAGGTTTCAACTGGTTTTCCTTGATGGAAACCCATGCAAGTTGGAGCAATTTGGAAAGCAGTCAAGAGCTTCCCACTTTAGGAGGGTAGGAGAGAGTTTGTAGCCTTAACAAAAAGGGAAACAAAAGAGAACTAGGAAAAAAGGAATGGCATGGGCGGGATCATGCTCAAGAGAAGTAGCTAGAAAATAGATTTTGTGCCTAGGCAGGTATTGGTAGACAGAAATAAGAAACCAGGGATGCAGGGGAATGACAACTGAATTGGAAGATTTACTATTGATAAGGCAGGGGCAGCCCTAAATAAGCAGAGGTTTATAGATTCCACCAATCTCAAGGTCCCAACTAAAATGAGATAGAATAAGAGATATCATCTAACAGAGGTCCTTAGTACAAAGCTTCTGTGGGTGGTAACTTCACCTGGGCTTTTGCAAAATTATGATTTATAATCAGCAAGTGTTTATTTTGTACACTATTTTATATGCCTGTATACTTGGGGCTGCATAAAAATTTCTCCAGCAAAAAGGAATCCTGAGTAGAAAAAAAAAAAAAAAAAAATTAAGAAGCTCCGTCTAGTCCAGCCTCCTAACTTTAAAGAGAAAAAAGTTGAGCTCAAGAATTAGGCCTTCTGTTATAACAGAAAGCTACCAGATCCTTCCCCTATAATTAATGGCACAGGTTTTCACAAGTGATGCATTTGAACTCTTTTTAAGTCTACTGCCCAAGCCCATTAGTAGAGAGCTGGCCTTTCTAGCCTCAATTCAAGTGCTATCTCTGACACCTACAAGTAGTTTCACTTCTAAGTATTCCAGGCAAACTGCAGAGAAGGCAAGTTTCTTCATCCCAGATTGAAGTTCTTCAGACCAAAGATATCATAGATCCAGTCCCTGTCCCTATCCCTCTTCTCTCCCATACTCTCTCTTTGTTGTGGTTCAGTCATTTTTCAGTTCTCTCTGACTCTTCATGATCCTATTTGAGATTTTCTTGGCATAGTAGTTTGCCATTTCCTTCTCCCACTTCATTTTACTGATGAGGAAAACTGAGACAAACAGGATTGTATGATTTATCCAGGATCATACAGCTAGTAAATGTCTGAGGCCAAATTTTAACTCAGGAAGATGAGTCAGGAACACTCCAGGCTTGGCACTCTATTCACCTCATTGCCTCACTTGCATTCTCCTGAAATCTCAGAGGAAAAAAAAACCAAACATTGAGTTCAGTTTTTTGCTTCTCCTGATAACTTTACATCTAGAGAGTACTTTTCTTAAAAAAAAAAAAAGAAAAGAAAAAAAAGTTTTTATTTCATTAAATATTTCCCAAGTTGTTCAGCCATTCCACAATTTATGGGCTTCCTCTCCATTTCCAATTCTTCATCATCACAAAAAGAGCTGTTATAAATATTTTCGTATAAATCTTTTTTCTCTTTTCTTTGGGATATAGACTTAGTAGAATGAGTCAAATGATATGCACAACTTTATAGCGCTTTTGGACACAATTCCAAATTGTTTTCCAGAATGCTTGTACTAGTTTACAACTCTACTAAGAGTGCATTAATATCTCAATTTCACCACATCCCCTTCAGCATTTTCTATTGTTATTCAATCTGACAGGTGTGAAGTAGTATCCAAATTGCTTTCATTTGGATTTCTTCTAATCAGATTTAGAGAATTTAATGTGACTATTGATAGCCTTAATTTCTTCTTCTGAAAAGTAACTTTTTTGTATCCTTTAACCACTTGTCAACTCAATAATGGCTCTCATTTTTATAAATTTGGCTCAATTCCTTATATATTTGAGAAATAAAGCCTTTATCAGAGAAATTTCCTGTTAAAAAAAAAAGTTTCTCCAGTTTCCTGGTTTCCTTCTAATTTTGGCTTCATTAGTTTTGTTTGTGTAAAAATTTTATATTTCATGTAATCAAAATTATCTATTCTTTGGTATTGAACTCTTCCCTTGTCCATAGATCTGATAGAGTTTTCCACACTCCCCTATGTTACCCTTTATGTCTAAATCATTTATTTTGACCTTATCTAGTATATGTGTGTGAATATTGGACTATATCTAGTTTCTGTAACTGCTTTCCAATTTTCCCAGTGATGAGTATTAAATGATGAGTAGTAAATTGAGGAGTAAATTGTGGTCTAAACAAAGATGGATCAGTTCCTTTTCTCTCTCTCCTTCCTTCCCCAAAGTAACCAATGGCGGGTTCGGCAGCAAAGGAATTTGCTACTTAATGCTGTATGGAAACATAGTCTTTATTGATTAGAATGGAAAGGTGGGCAAAATGGCTGCATGGTACAAGGCCATTTGCAAAGAGAAGATTCCCGTTCTCTCTCTTTTATGCAGTGATGTAGGGAGGTTCCTGAGAGTGATGTAAATTAAGATAAGGACTCTCTTGTTATCTTTTGGGGACAGAAGTCTCTTCCCAAAAGGGAATTTCCTGATGCCATTTGGTCTATCTGAGCAGATTAGAATGGGGGCTGTAAAACCCTGGGCATCTCAGATAGCCCAAACTAGTTTGGCCACATCTTATCAAAGGTCCAAGTCCCAAAAGAAGTTGTAGATCAAACAAGGAATACGAAAGGGGCTACCGCCCTCAACACCAGCAATTTTTGACAAATGATGAGCTTTTACCCCAAAAGCTAGAGTCTTTGGGTTTTTCAAATTCTAGATAACTGTGGTTATTTACTACTATGTATTATGTGCTTAATCTATTCCACCAGTCCACCACACTATTTCTTAGCCAGTACATGATTGTTTTAAAATCTGGAACTATTAGGCTATCTTCCTTCACATTTTTTTTCATTGATTCCCTTGACATTCTTAACTTTTTGTCCTTCCAGATGAATTTTGCTTTTCTAGCTCTATAAAATGATTCTTTGGTAATGTGATTGGTATTGTATTGAATAAGTAAATTAAGTAGGATTTTCATTTTTATTATGTTGGCTTGTCTACCTCTTAAGTAATTCATATTTCTATTATAGTTTAGATCTGTCTTTGTGTGAAAAATGTTTTGAAGTTGTATTTATATAATTGCAGGATTTGCTTTGATTCACAGGTATTTTATATTGTCTGCAGTTATTTTAAATGAAATTCATTTTTCTATTTTTTTCTGTTGGATTTTGTTGGTAGTGGTTCTTAGGGAGCTTGTTGATACTGTTTCTAAAGTAGGATTATTTAATAACTCTATTTCCTCTTCTATTTATCTGGAAAGTTAATGTTTTTGTAAATATTTATCTATTTTACTTAGTTTTACTGTCATGTAATTGGGCAAAATAACTCCTAATAACTGCTCAACTTTCATTTCCATTGGTGTTGTGTTTACCCTTTTCATTTTTTGATATTAGTAAATTGGTTTTCTTTTTTTCAGTCAAACTAACCAATGGTTTATCTATTTTATTGGTTTGTTGTTGTTTTTCCATAAAATTATATCCTAGTTTTATTAATCCAATAATTTGTTTTTTCTTTCAATTTTATTAATCTCTCTTTTGTTTTCAGGATTTATATTTTGGTTTTCAATTGGGTTTTTTTAATTTGTTCTTTTTCTATTATTTTTAGTTGCATACCCAATTCATTGATCTGTTCTTTTTCTTCTTTACTGAGGAATACATTTAGAAATATAAATTTTTCCCTAAGTATTATTTTTACTATATCCCACAAATTTTGGAATGTTGTCTGTCTCAACAAATTATTGATTGCTCCTACGATTTGTTCTTTGACCCATTCATTCTTTAGGATTGTTTAGTTTCCAATTAATTTTTAATCTATCTTTCAATGGCAATTTGTTAAATGTTAAGTTTTATTATTGTTATTAAAAAAAGTGTGTGAAAGGATGAAAAGGGTGTATATAATGGTTCTGCTTTTCTGCATTTGATTGTAAGGTTTTTATGCACTGATACACAATCAATTTTTTTTTTGTGAAGGTACCATGTACAATTGAGAAAAATGTATACCCCTTCTCTTCTCCAGAGGCCTGTAATATCTAATTTTCTAAAATTCAATTTATTTCCTTAACTTCTTTCTTATTTTATTTAGAATTCTCTTCTCCCCACTACTACAGTTTTACTATTTCCTCTTGTAATTAATTTTTCTTTTCCTTTAATAATGTGAATGCTATGCAATTTGGTGCATATTAGTTTAATATTGATATTACTTCACTGTCTATTGTTCCTTTTAGCAAGGCATAGTTTCCCTGCTTATTCCTTTTAATTTGGTCTGTTTTGCTTTTACTTTGACTGAGATCATGATCACCATACCTACCTTCTTACTTCAGCTGAAGAGTAATAGATTCTACTCCAGCCCTAACTCTGGGTGTGTCCCTCTGTTTCATTTTTATTTCTTGTAAACAGCAAATTGTTAAATTTTGGTTTCTAATACATTCTATCTGCTTCCATTTAATGGGTAAATTCATTCCAGTCACATTCATGGTTGGTTGATTATTAATTGTGCATTTTTCTCCATCTTCTGCTTATCCTCCTCTCTCTTTTTGTCCTATTTCTTCTCTAGAGTCTGTTTTGCTTCTGACCATTGCCTTCTTTTATCTGTCTTCCCTGTTATCACCTTTTTTTTTCTTTTATCACCTTTCCTTCTTTCTTCCCTGTTGGGTAAAATAGATTTCTCTTACTAGTTAATTAAATATATATATTTTCCCTTATGAAATACTTTTCTAAGGCTGTGGGTACAAGATGCCCCTGAGCAGCAATTGGAGAACATGTGTAAATCAGTACTCCTCTCCCATAACCATTTTTGATCCCATTTCCAATGAATCAAATAGAGATAGGGCTGACACAAGAAAAAATATAGGAGATATTTAGAGGCTTCCTTGAAAATAGAGGCAGAAGATTTACTCATCTATAAGAAATTATACAGGTGATATGTTCAGCTGAGGATGCGATGAAAAAAGATAAAAAAGAAAAAAAGATTTTAAAAAAGAAAAAAAAGTCAGGATGCTTAAAAGGAGCTTGATCAAATGCATCAAATGATCAAATGCAAAGAGATGTGCTATTAATTATAAACATTTTAGGAACAGGACCTTATAGTTTTCTGCAAGGCCAGAAGACCAAATCTGGACGATTACTTTCTCATTCATAAAGAGAAGAGGTTGGACTAGATGACTTCTAGCATCATCTAGAGATCTCATTTAGAAATAAAAGAACTTTATTCATGACAAAGGAAGATGCCTGAATGAAACTCAGTGGGGCAAGTACACTCAGTGTAGGAAAGATCAGAGCATCCTGATTTTTTTTACAGGTCTTCTCCAGAGCCAATCCACCCAGCTTCACACCCAAGAGGAACTTATTCCAAAGAAAGGTCAGCCAATTTATTACACCCAAGTCTAAGACTTCTGCACTTGTCTTGTTTGCTTAGAGGCTGAGGGCTGGACTAGAAGACTACTTAAGGTCCCTACCCACCCCTGGGATTAAATTATTCTAAACAAACAGAATTTCCAAATTACTCTTGTGCATCAGTGGGCTAGTTTGCTCTTCAGGAAGTCTTTTGTTGCTAAATGAGAATGTGAAATGATATATCTGTTCTCTGTAAAAAAACAAACAAAAAAAAAAAAAACCAAACCTTGTATCTGTGATGGTGAATATGCAAAATAAATTTATTTTGAACTCAGGATTCCTATGTCAATTCTTACTCCCTTGACCAAAGTTGTGATTGTGATTCCTTAAACCACTTCCACAATGCTGCCTCTCTGCTCCCATACCACCAAGCAACACCAGGAAAACCTCCACGGCAACCCTCCCTTTATCTTAAAGGATTTGCTAATATTTGCTTCCCAGGAATACCTAAAATATTCCTAGAGATCGGCAACAGAATCTTCATGGACCAACCCGTGTACTCTGTTGCCTATTACTACTTAAATGGAAAGTGAAGTATGTGTTCTTTGGCAAAGATAAAAAAAGAAAGGAGTGGAAATCAATTACTGGGTCTCACAGCCAGATATTCAAGATGGTGTGATACAGTAGAGAGCAAATTGTCTTCAGTCATGAAGATCTTGCTTCAAGTTCTGACTCTCACACATCCTAACTTGTGTGATCCTATGCAAATCATTTAACTTTTCTCTCAATGCTCTAAGCTACTTTAAGACTCTATGTTTGCAGAGAAAGTACCCAACTGCATTGGTAGAGGGAGTCTCTAGATCAAGAAAATCACAGGACCTTTCTCTAAATCCATATGGCACTAACTTTTTTCCAGTTGCTGTCATATCTCAGTGACATAAAAAGTTAAATGACCTCCATAAAGGCAGACAGCTAGGAAGTACAGCTATTTTATCACCTTCAGAAGTAACAAGGATTATGATGCCATTTTACAAATTAGGAAACTGAGGAAAAGAATAACTTGTTTCTAATCAAGCGATTATTGGTGGCAAAGCCTATACATAAGAAATCAACCAGACACCGAAACTTCTTTCTACTATGTTATGCTGCAACCTTGAGAGTTTTTTGTTTGTTTGTTTGTTTTTTAATTAACTAAAGAGAAAGCAGAGAAATGTTAGAATAACTATCTTTCTATATGTGGAGATTTGTTTTGAAAACCATGAGAGTCAGAAGGAGAAAAGTCTTTATAAATTATCTTGGCTATCTCATGAGAAAACACAAGCCCAAGGAGCACAAATGACTTGGCAGCTAGTTATTGCCTCTTAGAGGTAACCAGCTATTTGCCATCACTGCTAAAGTTAGAACAAAAAGGAATGGATTCAAGCAAAAGCATCAAAACTCCAGCTAGACACCAAATGGGATCATAAACAATGTGGAGTCTCCTTTGTAGAATACCTTTGAATATAGAAGTGTCTATTAGATGAATCCTCATGAGAACAAGCCACAAAGTTTGTGGCTCTTCTCACACCCAAATCAGTCCTCTCCCTTCTCTAAAGCATGAACTGCATGTTTATAGATAGTCTGGCTGATTTTTTAGGTCAGACTTGTCCTACTTGGAATTCAACCCCCACTCATCTGGAAGAGAAATCCAAGGGTTCAGGGGAGGAGAGAGAAAAGAATCTCAGGGACCAGTTGCAAGAGAAGACTTTGCAGCTCCAAGCCAAAGAGGAAGAGGTGAGAAGAGGGTTCCAATTGTGTGGGAGGAGATTCAGCTAATTCTGTAACAATGTAAGCTAAGACAAAAGAACAATTCTCATACTCAGATATTATACACTCATCTTCCCAAAGGTGGTCATTTAAAACATATTTTGCTTGGATTATGAACATCTTCACATTTTCCTGAATCAAACCCTTGTCAGGATATAAGACACATTGCTCAGACTTTTCTCAACGATAACTTTTGGCTTTTGACAGCACAATTCAGAAATAGGTTAACTTCAAAAGGTTTTGCAATTGTCAATGCTGAAAAATTACCCATGCATATATTTTGTAAATAAAAAGCTATAATAAAAAAAAGAGAGAAAAATACATGCCTTAATCTAATAAAAGTCTCTATATTCTATGGGTGGTTCTTTAATTTCTAATAAAAACAAAGACTGCTAAATCATACATAATGATCCTTGCAGGCCTCATCTTGATTTAGTTAGTTTTTCTTTTTTTAATATAATGTTACCCGCGTTATATTGTATTTTTATTTATTTTGTTAATAAATTTGGACACCTTTGCTTTAAGTCACTGAATGCCTCACATTTGCATAGTAACAGTTTTCCAAGAAGCTTCGAGATCCATTAAGAGGCAGTTATGGTGTCCTGGAAAGAATATGGTTAGTTTTACTCTGACCCTTGCTAACAGTGTGATCATGGTAAGTTATTTTAATGAGGGCTACTTTTCTCAGATGTTTGAAATGATGCTGATAATATTCCTTGCCCTAACCACCTTCCAGTGAGTAAAACACTTTATAAATCATAAGTCTCTATATAAATTAGTTATTGATTTTAATTTTCTTTTTGATTCTCATAACTTTGTGAGGTAAGCATTATCCTCATTTTACCAATGAAAAACAAGGTCAATAAGATTAAGCAACTTCCCCCAGTTGAAAATAAGCTCCTTAAGAGCAGAAACTGGCATTTGTTTTGTTTTTGCATCCCAACACCAGGCAACCTGGCAGTATGTACTTGGAGCCAAGAAGACCTGAGTTCAAGTCCTGCCCCTCTGATGCAGACTGGCTGAATGACCACAGACAGGTCATTTAACTTGATATTGTAATATCAATATATAATCAATGTGATGCAATCTGTATTACAAAAATTCATCACTAGGAAGTCCCTATAGTAATGAAATTGCAGATTCTGGTCCTATCTATATCCTTTAATCATACTACACAGCAAGCATCAAATAAGTTCTTGCTAAATTGAATCAAAGGTCACATAGGTACTCTGTGGCAAAGCTGGGACATAAACCTCTATATTAGAATCCCAAGTCCAGTTTTCTTTCCCTATGCTGCAATGCCATGGTGTGTTTCTCACATATGTATATGTGTATACACACACATACACACACACACCCCTCACAACTAGAGAAAATAATAAATCTTAAAAGTAATGTCTAAAGCACAGGTCTTAAGTCTCCATGTCCTTCTTATTATTATCAGACTCACATTGTAGACAGATCCTTTTTTTTAAGTCATGAAATAGGAAAACTAGAAATGCTTAGAAAGACTGTGAATTTCATATGGGAGGATGGCAAAGGAAGTAACAATGACTGTGGTCATATTATTACCTTCAGTGTGGAGAGTTACATTTGGAACTGGACAGCCTAAGTGATGAGTACCTTTCCTGCCAGCGGAAGCTCCAGCAATGTCGGGAGGAGCTGAACCGGGGACAACAGCCACCCCACAGAGTAAGCCTAAGACCTCCTCTCCCACTGACCCTCCAGCCCCAGTATGCCTGCTGTAACCCCTTGCAGATAGAACTTAGCAGCCCATACTATCTAACTACTTTGCCCCACTATCTCTACCACATGCTACATAAAGAGTGAGGCTGGCCCAGGTACAAAGAGATTAAAAGAATTAGTTAATAAATTAAGTTTAAAATCTCACTGACTAGTCCTTTCTGTTTCTTCTGCATTTAAATTTCTTGAGACGCCAAAACTAGAAGAAAAGATTACAGTCATGAAAGCCATCATATCTCCTTGCTTTGAAGTTATAACCCGAGTTCTAGTTCTACCACTAATACACAGTGGCTGTGTGACTGTCAGCAAGTTGCTAAATGCCTCAGTGTTCTAAGTAACACTCTTCGGATTCCAAAATGCATTGAAGGGGCCAAGCTGCATTAGTCAAAGGAGTTTCTTCACTCACGAATTGCCTCTACCAATAAGATCACAGGTTCAGTCTCTATCCACAAGTGGCATAAATTCATATTCTGAGACCAATTATATGAGAAGTTGTAGAGGGCCAGAACTTAGTATACTTGAAACAAGGATACTTACAACAGGGTGTTTATTGATGAGACAATGGTTCTCTAGTTCACATATACTTAGTACTTGGTGTGATGTAATGGTTCTACAGTTGGCACATGCTCAGTGTGCTGTAGTGATGTAATTGTACTAAGGTATTTACGGACTGAGAGGACTAGAAATAAGCAGATAGGAGAGAGACTCCGGTGAGAGTGTACTTGAGCTGGATCTCAGAGTCTGCTTATTTCAAGTCCTCTCAGCCCTTATATACCTTAGTACAATTACATCACTACAGCACACTGAGCATGTGCCAACTGTAGAACCATTACATCACACTAAGTATATGAGAACTAGAAATCCATCATCTCATCAATCGCACTGAGTTAACACCCTGCTGTAAGTATCTTTGCTTCAAGTATACTTTTCTCAGAGTTCCCCAATATCTTCGGTCCTCTACAGAAGTGGGAACCAGAAGGAGATGGAAATGAAGAGAAGCAAGAAAAAGTGGGAAATGTGAATGAGGACAAAATAAATTCTACTGGTCTATTTTTTGTAAAATGTTGCATAGCTGTAATGAGATAAATCACATGATAATGAGATAAATCTATCAACTGAGCCCAGCTCTGCTCCTGCCCAGGCCTGTGGGCTGGTGGCCATCTGCAAGACTTTATTTTTTAAATGCAAGCCAGACTGCAATGTGTTGGGCAACAGGATGGGGCCAAGACTGCCTTGTGCCAAAGGAGAGGAAGATCCAAGGTCCAGCTAATTTATCTCTTTTCCTCATTTCAGAGACAATGTGGTTGTTGGCTCCCTGTGTTAACAGCAATGATTGCTATAGCACTAGCAGCATTTCTGATCAACATAGACACCCCAGTGGTTTGAGTGACCTGCAACATCTGGAAAGGAGAAATGTCTTGAGATGAGAGACAGTGAAGCAGCAGAAGATTCAAAGAGGTTTTTTTGGTTTGTTTGTTTGTTTTGTTTTTTTAAATTTTGTTCCTTTTCATGCTGCTGAGGGGAAGATCCTGATCTGTTTTACTTTGGGGGCTAATTGTGAGATATGTCAATAAATCCAACCAGATTGTATATTCTTAGGTTTGGGGTGTCTGATATATACTGCTGACTCTCAGATGACATTCAACTAGTTACTTCACTAGATGTGGTCAGACCACATCTGTGATATTGTCTTCATGACTGAGAACCACATTTTAAGGATATTGATGAGCTGGAAAGTATCCAAAGGATACTTGGTGAAGGTCCTTAGGTTCATACCAAATAAGAATTAATTAAAAGAACTGGAGATATTTACTCTAAATAAGAAAATACCCCCTCCTCCACCAAAAAAAAGAAAATTAAAAAAAAAAAAAAAAGAAGAAGAAAATACTGGCGTGATGAGAGGGGAGGGAAGAAAAGAAGGAAAGGGAAAGGTGAGTGTGTGTAGACATTATAGTTGTTCCATAGTAAAAAAAAAAAAAAAAAAAAAATTTAGATTAAGGGGAGCTAGGTGGCACAGTGGATAGAGCACCAGCCCTGAAGTCAGGAAGACCTGAGTTCAAATCCAACCTGATACACTTAACACTTATGGGTAAGTCATTTAACCCCAATTGCCTCAGCAAAAAAAAAAAAAAAGATTAGATTTATTCCATTTTGCCCCAAAGGTTACACCAAAAAGCAAACAATAGATGAAATTTGTAACTTGTTAATTTGTCATGTTACTATAAAAAAGAGCAAAATATTTTGGGTCAAAAATTGTTCTCCCCACAATCTCATTATCCCTACCGTCTTTCTATTGGACAAGAAACAAGCTACCAAAGAAAAGACTTAGTGCCCACCATCATCACCTGGCCCCCTTGAAATGTCTATACTTCATAATTATAACACTACATTTTCCTTCACAACTACTTTGTGAGACAGGAAGCACAAGTATTATTACTCCCATTTTACACATAAGGACTAATATTTTGAAATAATTTGCCTATGATCCCACAGCTAATCATCACCATTTACTGAGTGACTACCAAGTGAAAGTGGGTAGGAATCACAATACCACTGAAGGCAATGTGACAACCTCAGTAGAAATGGTAAGATCAGTAAAGTCACCCTGAGCCTCACATTGGGCCCTGAGGTCCTCCCCCCACATGTCCAGTATGTCTCTCAAGGCTGGGTATAAACTCTCTGGGACGCTGAAAGAATAGAGCTGAATCCGAGGAAGGCCCATGAGCCAACAGCATGAAGTCTGAGCAGTAAACACATGCAGTGGGATCAGGGCCAGGCAGTTGCTGTCCCCTTGGGCTGGATGGAAAAAATAGGGAACAGGATAGCCTAGGAGAATCCCAAATACTGTGCAAAGATTCCAGCCATCCGAAGAGAGTTCACTTCGAGAGATGGGCAAGAGGGTCCCGTCCAGACTCTGTAAGTGGGTCAAGATCTCAACCAAGTGATCCTTCAAATCTCCAAGCTCATCAAGCAGGCAGAGGGCAGGGTGAGATCTAAAACTTGAGATATCCATGAAGGTCATAGGGCTGAGCAGCACGTGCTGTATATGCTGACATACTTGCCTAGGATTAACAATCAGGATGTTTCCCGCCAGCTCCAGAATGTGCAGTGTCTGCGGTAAGAGGCCCAGTGTCTGTAGCTCTCCCACGTATCTCTGAATCTGGTCGGCCCCTGCGGCATTGCAATCATATAGTACTGCTGGCTTCAGTCCCCCAGCCACAGCTCTGACCTCTCCAGCTAGGTGTAGGCAGACAGTTCGGGGTGGACCTCTTTTTTTCCCCACACCCAGGGTCTTCTGAGCTACTGCCACCAAAGCTTGAGGGTTCAGTGCTGACATCAGGGCTGTGGACAAAATCTAAAATGATGACATAATTTCCCTGGGCCAAGCTCTAACGATTCAAATTGTCTGCTTTGGGCACTGGAGGAAGGACCTGAAAACAAATGAACAGAAGATAGTTATGGAAAACCAATGACACACTTGAGCACTGTTCTAACAGCCTTCTCATTGGCTTAACATTATTTTGATAGCAATATAGAAGACGTAATTAAGAAAGTGAAAATATCGGCAGAAAAACTTATTAAGGAGGATATTGCAGTTGTCTAGGCCATATGGGTAGAGAAAAACAGATACTAGATATGCTGTGGAAGTAATGACAAGATTAGGCAACTAATTGAGTAGCTCCAAAGGGGGAAAGAGTTGCCCTTGTTGGAAACCAAGATGTCAAGAAAAGAGGGGTGGATTTAAGGAAAAAAATAAATAGGCAAAAGACCTAGGTAATAGAGCTACATCCTAGGTAAACAGTGACTGGGGGAATGGAGCTTAGAAAAGAAAATGGGACTGGATGTGTGTATGTTATTTTTCTCTACATTTAAGTGATAACTAGACTTAAAATTGCTGATAAAACCTCTGAGAAAAACTGTAAAAAGAAGGACCATAAAAAGAAGGACCAAAATGGAGCCCTGAGATACATCTGCTCTTAGGAGGCAGAACGCAGATAAAGACAAAACAAAGGAGACTGAAATGGATTTTGACAGATAAAGGAGAACAAGGAAAGAAGTGTGCACTAAAAACCCAGATAAGAGAGAGTACACAGGAAGACTGAGCTAAAAGTCCCAATGTTAGAGGGCTAGAAGGATTCGGCTTTTATCTAATTTTCACATCTATTTCTTTTCCTGGGTCTGCTCCCTTCACTTTGCATAGGTTCATGTAAGTCTTTCCAGGGGTTTTCTGAACAATCTGAAGCATCACAATTAACCCTTTACTTTTACCATGATTCTTAAAAATATACACACATATGTGTGCGTGTATATAAGTGTGTATGCATATATGCATGTGTGTGTGTGTATTTGTGTACACTGGCCTGGGGTTTCATTGCCAACATTCCTCATTAGTTAGTTGATTTTTCTCAGGTAATGTACATTGGCCACTTCTCTGTAATTTACAATTTTAGAGAATGGCCTGGGGAAACTGAGAAGTAACAGACCAGAGGTCATGACTAGTGACTCATTGTCAAAGAAGGGACTCCTTTGTCCCAGGTCTTCTAAACTAACAAAACCTGCTCTCTACTCATTATACCCAAATTCCCCTCTCCCAGGTCAAAATTCAGGTTTCAACCAGGTATCAGGAGATAATCTGATTAAATTTATTCATTGGAAACTATGAATAGGGGACAGCTAGGTACTGCAGTGGATACAGGCAGAGCCTGGAGTCAGAGACTCACTTTCCTATGTTCAAATACAGCCTCAGATTTTTATTAGCTGGATGAAGCTGGGCAAGTCACTTAAGCCCATATGCCTCAGTTTCCTCATCTGTAAAGTGGGTTGGAGAAGGAAATGGCAAATCATTAGTGCCTTTGGAAAGAAAACCCCAAATGGGGTCATCAAAGGTCAGACACGACTGAAAAATGACTGAACAACATCAGATTTGGATTATGGACATGCAAACAGGAAGACTCATGTTCCTAGACATTATCTATTTCCTGTGTGACCCTGGCTAAGTCATGTAACTGCTTGCTTCAGTTTCCTCATCTGTTAAATGGGCTAGAGAAGGAAACGGCAAACCACCCTAGAATCTTTGCCAAAAAAACGCCAAATGGGGTCACGAAAAACGACTGAAAATTATGAATAGTTAGAGTCCAGTCTAATTTACAGAGTACTGGAATTGCAGAAGGCTATTCTCCTAAAACCTCTAAGCCCGTGATCACTGTAACCGTCCTCCTCCCTCACCCTTAGCTTCCCGGGTCAAGCCCCGCTTCCAGGCTGGGCCGTACTCCACCGGACTCAAGCCGGGCCGGAGCCCTGCAGCGCGCATGCGCACAAAAACCAACGCTCGGGGCCGAACGGGCTATCCGCTTCTCCTCCCGCACCCTTCCCCCACTTTCCCGGCTCACACACCTGGTACCGGAGCATCAAGCTCAGCTCACCGGAAGCACTAGCGGCCTCGTGATCCCGCCCCTTCCTCCCCATCCAGGGCCCCGCCCCCACCTCCGCGTAGTCCTGCCCCCTGCTACTCCTTCGGCCTTTAAAATGCGGTACAGACCTTTCAACTTGCCCCCGGTTTTTCCTCCAAGTGAAAATTATTAAAGCAAAACATTGAGGAAATGAAGCTTATTTTTATTAAGTTCCTGTAGAATTAGAGGCTTCCCCCCTCTTTTTTCTGAAAGGTGTGATTACCGTGGTACAAAATGGATATATAATAATTTAATATTTATAAGACGCTTTGCGAACTTACAAAAAGGCTATTTTCATTATTTTTATTTTTATTCCAGAAGCTTTTATTTCTCCATTTTATGAAAGATTAAGGAGGAAATTTGCCTTAGACTGGCAATGATTGCTTCAAGAAAACCAATCAACAAGTTTTATTAGGCACTAAATAATAACTAATGCATTTAAAATTTTTTTCTGAGTTAAAATTTTATTATTTATTTTTAACATTCATCTAAAACATTTTTTATATTCCAAATGCTTTCCCTTCTTCATCCACTGAGAAAACAAGTAATATAATATTATTTTAACATGTAAAGTCATGCAAAATATTTTTCCATATAAAATGGGTAACATATAGCACTTACCTTGTACTAGGCACTGTGCTAAGTACTTTACAATACTATCTCATTTGATAATCACAATAACCCTAAGAGGTAAATGCTATTATTCCCATTTTATAGAAGAGTAATCTGAAATAGGTAAAGTGACTTGTCCAGGGACATACAGCTAGTCAGAATCTAAGACTGGATTTGAACTCACATCTTCCTGACTACAGGCCAGACAATGTATCCACTGTACCCCTTAGCTGCCTTAATACTTACAAGAAAGGTGGATAAGTTACTTGGATATCCCTGAAAAGAACACTCGATGTCTCTCTTAAGAACTTTAGAATTGATTGCATGCTTTGGGAGACAAGCACAGGACTGCCTAGGTGTCCTGAAAGGGCTGTAATCAGTAAGCAAAGCAGAATTGAATTAGCTCAGAAGAAACAAAGTTAAAGAATCCACTCCAAATGTTCATTGGGACTTTTTGTGTTGGGCCTGTGGCAGAGCTCACATTGGTCTGTTTCAACTATAGTTAGATACATTGTAACTCAATTCTAACATGATGATATTTTGCTCCTCTTGGAGAACAATGGTTAATCAACAAAACAAAAAAAGGTAAAAGAGTCCCTATTTTCAAGAACCTCTCAGTTTAATGGGAGACACAACATGTAAACAGTGTTGAACAAAATAGAGATGGAATAAATAGGACTTAGGATAATTAACAAAAAAAGAAATTAGAATTAAAGGATATCAGGAAAGATTTCCTGTAAAAGGTAGGATTTTAGTTAAGACTTATGGGAAGGCAGGAGGCTGAGATGAGAAAGAGAGTTCCAGGCATAAAACACAGCCAGGAAAAAATGGCCAGAGAAACAGTGAGGAAGCCAATGTGACTAGACTGAAAAGGAGGGTGAGGGTCCTCCCTTTTACAGAATGCTCAAGAAGTTCTCTTTAGGCATGATATGCCTCCTTATTGAGTTGCAAATTTTTGTCCAGTCTGACCTTGGCTTTCAATGCCAAACTCTAACAAAGATGCTGCTAGGATGCTGATGGAAAGATGGGAATTCCTTCAGACCTCTAAAGTTCACGAAGTTCTCTCTGACCAAGAATGTGGAAGGAATGGAGGAAGAAGGTTAAGACTAAAGCCTGAGATGTTTTCCTCCTCACCCCCCAAAATAAATTTCTTCCTAGAAGTGGCACTTTCACATCTCTACTTTTTGTTGTATGTCAAATTTCCCTCTGTCTAATTGATATTTTACATTCATATAAATTTATATTTTATAGAAGACTCTCCTAAAGTGTGATAAAAAAAAATTCCTTAACCAAATTGAACTCTCCCCATGCAACATCACTTTCTACTCATATAATTACTGAAAACATCTAAATTAGTTAAAGCCTTTGCACACTTAGTTGGAATGCCTTTGGTTGCTCTGATTCAATCAAGCTGAATTCCCACCTGTCACATGTATGCTATTTTATTATTTGGGTTAAGTAGGATGGGGTAATTTTACTGCTTAACTCTAACAACCCTCTACTCTTAGATATATTCAAAATGGTGGAGAATACAAAGGAGCTAAAAAAGCCTCCTGCCAATGAGGAACTTGTTGCTGGAAGGGGATTAAAATGTTTGTTTAAACTTACAAGTTAATGATGTTGTGAGCTAGAGGCTATCAACCCCTGACTGTCCCAGTGGTACTGAGATGCAGCTATTTCTACTGACTCAGTAGCATATCAAGAAGTGTCTTTGAAAAGAAAAGCAACAAGGATTTCTTTTAAAACCTCACTATAATCTATGATCTATTTCAATTAAGCACCTACTATGAACAAGACACTGTGATAGCAGCTGGCAATACAAAAGGAAGATTTCAGGTTTACATTCTACTAAGGCATACAAAGTATAGTTACTAGATATGTAAATAAACACAAAGCAATTTGAAGAAGAAGAGAGCTTTAAAAAGTAGAGCCTGACAGAGGATGTGGTTAGTAAGTTGGTTTTTGAAAGAAACAGAGGATTCTAAGAGGCAGAAGTGAAAAGGAGGTGTTTTCTAAACATAGATAAAGTATGCAAAGACACTGAATCAGGAAATGAGCTACTACTAACTTTAGCACTTTACTCTATGAACAGTTTGGCTGCTGAAAGGGGTAGAAAAAGAATTTTGGTACACAGAAAAATGATGAAAAAAGAGCTTGTCACTGTTTTCTTACTACGCCTGAGTCAGGCCAATACCTCAGTAGTTAATGCTGAAACAAAATAAGTCACTCAGCAGTTTAAAAAAAAAAAAAAAAAAAAAGGAGATTTGCTGTTAGGTCTCAGTTTAAGTTCCAATAATGTGAAATTTGATTTAGTATAGATTTATAAGAAGATATCAGATTGCATTTAATACAGCCAAAATTAAATTAATGTGAAGCATGCAAGCCAATCAAGATTTTAACATGCTATGTTGAAGGTCTGCACTTGTTTATTGTGTGTGTATATGTGATGTGCTGCTGCATAGAATATTACCAACAGTTGTATCATGTCTTTTAAGAGCCTGATAGAATACTAAAAACTAGAACTATCCACAAATGTTAAAAGCAGAGTAATAGGCTAAGAAAGTGAGCAGAAAACAAAAAAGTTTCTGACCATTGAAATTTTTATGGTGACAAGGAAGATCAAAACACACTTTTATCTTTTATCTTCCAAGGCCTGACCCCAATTCTTATATCTGTCTGTGAGAATTATAGAGCTAAGCACCCCAGAATTGAGGCTTTTGGATTGTATCACTAGAGAAGACTTTTGAGATTCCATTAGACAATAAGGAGATAATTTAAAGAATTTAATTAAACCATATACTGAAAATTAAATACTCAGATTGAAACTTAAATACTTTGACCATCTAATGAGAACTCAGGACTCATTGGAAAAGATCCTGATTTGGGTAAATATTGAAAGCAAAGGGAAAAGGAAACTGCAGAGGATAAGATGGATGGATAGTGTCATGGAAGGAACAAACATGAGTTTGGACAGACTTCAGGGGATGGAATAGGATAGAAGGGCCTGGTACATGGGGTCACAAGAATCAAAGATGACTAAATAAGTGAATAACAATAAAAACAAAATGAACAAAAGCAAGAATATTTAAGGTAGAAACAATACCACTACAAAAAATATTACATTAGAATAAAAATCTGTTGTAATTGAAAAATATGAATATGGTCACAGTATCTCTGTGGGTTTCTAAGTGACAAAGTAAATAGAACACTGAGCCTGGAGTCCAGAAGGTCTGAGTTCAAATGGGACCTCACATACTAATTAGCTGTGTGTTATTGGCCAAGTCCCTTAGTCTCTACTTACCTTTATTTATACAGCTTTAATATTAGCACCTACCTCGAAATGATAGTAAGGATCTAATGAAGTATTTTATAAAGTTGTTAGCACAGTGCCTGGCACATAGTAGCTGTTAAATAAATGCTAGTTGCTTTCTTTATTATTGTTGTTATTATTAACTCTAAAGTAGGATGAAATGTCAGAGAATCTGAATCTAGGTTACAGATATTATAAGACACACATGAAATAAAAGAAAAACACAAAGTTGTATCTATTTAACAACTACAAGGAATGGACATGTTACAGTAACAGAAATGACCAATCTTTTAACTGTCTAAGTTGATGGCAATTCAATATGCATTATGCTTAGCAGAATATTCTGATAGGCAGCCATTTGTAAAAGTGTTTCACATTTATTTAAAGCTGTGAAAGGAACTGGAAATGAAATAGATAGTGAAGAAATTTTACTACAAGTGTTAGTTTAAAAATTTAGAAATTTTGGGCCTGACCTCTGAATCAGCAGTAGTACTGGTGACTTCCAGACCTATCAACTCAGAGACATCAAAGAAGACCTGGAAGGTCAGAAGAAAAGGTCTGTGGAACCTGAGCAGAACCCTAAAAAGGGTTCCTAGAAGCCTGTCCCAGCACAGGCCCAGCCCCAGCCCTGACCCTAGCTCTAACTCCAGCTCCCACCTGGAGTCATGGGCAAGACTTCTGAATCAGCAGCAGTGCTAGAGCTTTCTGGACCTCTTAGCCCAGAGACACTAAGAAGGACACAGAAGATCAGTGGAGAAAGTCTGTGGCCACAGGATGAGAATCTGGTGTGCAGTCCCAGTGCAGACTGAGTTAGCAGAACCCCAATCTCAACCAGCATACTAGATCTTACAGCTATAATTGGGTGAAGATACACTAACAACTCCAGCATAGAAAAGAGTGCTTGTCCATTCTCCAGTTGATAAATGGTCAAAGGATATGAACAAACAATTTTCAAATGAAGAAATTGAAACTATTTCTAGTCATATGAAAAGATGCTCCAAATCATTAATAATCAGAGAAATGCAAATTAAGGCAACTCAGAGATACCACTACACACCTGTCAGATTGGCTAGAATGGCAGGGAAAGATAATGGAGAATGCTGGAGGGGCTGTGGAAAAACTGGGACAATGAGACATTGTTGGTGGAATTGTGAATACATCCAGCCATTCTGGAGAGCAGTTGGGAACTATGTTCAAAAAGTTATCACTGTGCATACCCTTTGATCCAGCAGTGTTACTACTGGGCTTATATCCCAAAGAAATCTTAAAGAAGGGAAAGGGGCCTGTATGTGCAAGAATGTTTGTGGCAGCCCTCTTTGTAGTGACCAGAAACTGGAAACTGAGTGGATGCCCATCAATTGGAGAATGGCTGAATAAATTGTGGTATATGAATGTTATGGAATATTATTGTTCCTGTAAGAAATGACCAACAGAATGAATATAGAGAGGCTTGAAGAGACTTACATGAGCTGATGCTGAGTGAAATGAGCAGGACCAGGAGATCATTATATACTTCAACAACAATACTATATGATGATCAATTCTGATGGATGTGGCCATCTTCAACAATGAGATGAACCAAATCAGTTCCAATAGAGCAGTAATGAACTGAACCAGCTACACCCAGCAAAAGAACTCTGGGAGATGACAATGAACCACTACATAGAAATCCCAATCCCCCTATTTTTTTCTGCCTGCATTTTGGATTTCCTTCACAGGCTAATTGTACACTAATTCAAAGTCTAATTTTTTTTGTACAGCAAAATAACTTTTTGGACATGTATACATATATTGTATTTAATTTATACTTTAAGATATGGAACATGTATTGGTCAACCTGCCATCTGGGGGAGGGGTGGGGGGAAGGAAGAGAAAAATTGGAACAAAAGGCTTGGCAATTGTCAATGTTATAAAATTACCCACGCACATATCTTGTAAACAAAAAGCTATAATAAAAAAAAAATGATGAATGTTGAAGGAGATGTGGGAAAATTGGGACACTGATACATTGTTGGTGGAATTGTGAATGTGTCTAACCATTCTGGAGAACAGTTTGGAACTATGCTCAAAAAGTTATCAAATTGTGCATACCCTTTGATCCAGCAGTGTTACTACTGGGCTTATATCCCAGAGAGATCTTAAAGAAGGAAAAGAGACCTGTATGTGCCAAAATGTCTGTGGTAGCCCTCCTTGTAGTGGCCAGAAACTGGAAACTATGTGGATGTCCATCAGTTGGGGAGTAACTGAATAAGTTATGGTATATGAATATTATGGAATATTATTATTCTGTAAGAAATGACCAGCAGGATGATTTCAGAGAGACCTGGAGAGACTTACAGGAACTGAGGCTAAGTGAAATGAGCAGAACCAGGAGATTTATACACTTCAACAACAATACTATATAATGATCAGTTCTGTTGACATGGCTCTCTTAATAATGAGATGAACCAAATCAGTTCCAATTGTTCAATAATGAAGATAACCAGCTACATCCAGCAAAAGAACTATGAGAAATGGGTGTGGACCACAACATTTCTACTCCTTTTGTTTTTGTCTACTTGCATTTTTTGTTTTCCTTCTCAGGTTATTTTTACCTTATTTCTAAGTCTGATTTTTCTTGTGCAGCAAAATAACTATATGGATATATATTGTGTTTAACATATACTTTAACATATTTAACATGTATTGGTCTACCTGCCATCTAGGGAAGGGGGTGAGGGGAAGGAGGGGAAAAGTTGGAACAGAAGGTTTTGCAAGGGCCAATGATGAAAAATTACCCATGCATATATTTGGTAAATAAAAAGCTATAATAATAATAATAATAATAATAATAATAACTTTAAAAAAAAAAGAGGGGCAGCTAGATGGCACAGTGAATAGAGCACTACCCTTGAATTCGGGAGGATCCGAGTTCAAATCTGATCTCAGACGCTTAACACTTCCTAGCTGTGTGACCCTGGGCAAGTCACTTGACCCCAGCCTCAGGAAAAAAAAAAAAGTGCTTATAATCAGATTCCTAGAAGGATTTCTGAAAACAGCAGCACAAAACCCCTGAGTGTTGGGAGAGGGCACCCTTCACCAGGAAACAGAGCCCTACTTTAACAAAATGTTAAAAGCAGAAAACAAAAAAAATTCTGACCATTGAAAGTAATTATGATGACACAAAAAATCAAAACACACACTCAGAATAAAGTCAAAGATCCTATATCCAAAGCCTCCAAGAAAAATAAGAATTGGGCTCAGGCCTTGGAAGAGCTCAAAAGGAACTTTGAAAAATCAAGTAAGAAAGATAAAAGAAAAATTAGAAAAAGAATTGAGAGAGGTGCAAAAGGAAATACAAAAAAGCTAATGAGAAAAATTCCTTAAAAAGCAAATTTGACCAATTGGGAAAGGAGGTACCAAAGCTCACTGAGGAAAATAATTCATTGAAAAATAGAATAGAGCAAATGGAAGGTAATATCTTTGTGAGAAATCAAGATACAATAAAGCAAAACCAAAAAGAAAAAATAGGAAAAAAGGTAAAATATCTCATTGGAAAAACAATTGACCTGGAAAATAGATCCAGGAAAGATAATTTAAAATTTAATGACCTACATGAAATTCATGTTCAAAAAAAAAAAAAGAGCTTAGACATCATCTTTCAGGAAATTATGTGCTGATATTCTAGAATCAGAGGGTAAAAAGGAAACTGAAAGAACCCACGAATCACCTTCTAAAAGAGATCCCAAAATGAAAACTCTCAGGAATATTATAGCCAGATTCCAGAACACCCATCAAGAAGAAAATATTGCAAGCATCCAGAAAGAAGCAATTCAAGTAAAATGGAACCCCAGTCAGAATTACACAAGATTCAGCAGCTTCTACATTAAAGGATAAGAGGGCTTGGAATATGATATTCCGGAGAGCAATAGAGCTAGAATTGCAACTAAGATCACCTACTCAACCAAAGTGAGTATAATCCTTCAGAGGAAAAGGTGGTCATTCAATTAAACAGAGGATTTTCAAGCATTCATGATGAAAAGACTAGAGCTGAACGAAAATTTTGATTTTCAAATACAGGACTCTGGAGAAGCATAAGGAGGTATTTAGGAAAGTGACCTCATAAGGGACTTAATAAGGTTTATCTGTTTGCATTCCTACATAGGAAGATGATACTTGTAACTCATCAGAACATTTTCATTATTAGAGTAGAAGTATATATAGATAGAGGGCACATGTGTAAGTTGAATATGAAGGGATATCTTTTCTTTTAATGATAAAATTAAGGGGTGGGAGGAATATACTGAGAGAAAGGGAAAGGGAGAAATGGAATGTTGCAAATTATCTGCCATTAAAAAAAAAGAGGCAAGAAAAAGCTTTAACAAGGGGGAGTAAGTGAACCTTACTCTCATCAGAATTGGCTCAAATAGGAATAACATACATACTAAATAAGGGTTTAGAAATTTATCTTATCCTACAGGAAAATAGGAGAGGAATAGAATATGGGAAGGAGGGAAGAGTGATTAAAAGGGCATAGGGTTTGAGGGAGTGCTCAACAGCAAAACACTGCTCATGTCCTAATTACATTATACAAATAATATCCAATTCTGCCATAGTAGTTGTTTGTAGCTGTGGCCTGAGCCTAGGGGAGGGAGGGAGAGACAGGGACAGAGAGTTCATAGTCAGGACTAAGTATAGAAACTTTTTAACCTGCCCATCTTCTACAAATTAACTGGTGGGGGTGGGGACATGCATTTAAGACATTTGCCAATAAATCCAATTTCAGAAATGTCTCTGGACTCCTAGTGAGAATTAAACATTGTTTTCTCAAGTCCCTCCCCCAAGAGTTTGTACCAAAGAATTGCAGCAAAGTCCATATGGCAAAATTTCAATTTCAATCTGTCAACAAAAAGAGAGAGAGAGAGAGAGAGAGAGAGAGAGAGAGAGAGAGAGAGAGAGAGAGAGAGAGAGAGAGAGAGAGAGAGAGAGAGAGAGAGAGAGAGAACAAAACAAAATTTAAACAGTTCCTTTAGCACAGTAGTTAGATAATATGAAAATTCCAGGGATCTGCCTTTGTTTGCATTCTTTCCCTGTCAGGTACATTATGGCACTGTTCAAAGCAGTGTCTGTATGTGATGATTGGGCTGAAGATTGCTTATTGTCATTTCCAAAAAGCCTTTCAAAACCAAACAGTTATTTCCTCATTCACACATAAAAGATGACTAAACTCCCTTGAAGTTGGGAGGAGCATTCTTTCCACAGTCTTCAAAAGGTAATGAAATGATGACCATTAACAAGACAAAGGCAGCACACAACTTATTCTTTTGTATTATCCTTTTCTATTATGGAAAAATTACTTTTAATTCTAAAAAATTTTTAAATTAAATTCCTCCTAACTTCTATGAAAGTAAACTGAATTCTGAGGAGAATCCAAACCCTTAACAGAACTTGGAAAAGACCAAAGTTATCAAGTTGAAGACTCAGGAAAAACACACCTGATGGGTATAAAAGAGGAATTTTATTTTGGATATGTGTAACAAAATGAGACACTCATAGGTCATTCAGTAGTTAATAATAATAATAATAAAAGAAACCCCCTTAGCCATAGCAGGAGGATATTTAGGAACAAGCATCAATCAACCTTGAATGACATTGAACTGACTCAGTTGATTGAAGCTGCTTGCCTAAGTTGTCTTTTTTTTTTTTCCTCCAGCCAAGCATCTGAGAGGAATCCTTAAGCTCCTCCTGATAACTGTTTTGTACTTCAGTGAACAATGATGAATAGTAATAATAATAATAGCTAGCCTTTATATAATTGAGATAATGTTATCTCATTTCACACTTACAACACATGAAGCAAATAATATTATCTCTATATGAGGCTGAGAAAGATTTAAATGGTTTGCTCAGGGTCATAAGGCTAAGAAGAGTCAGAATAGAGAAGAGTCAGAACTCAGTTCTTCCTGACTCCAAGTCCAGTATTCTTACCCTCTGTACTACCTAGTTGTAAGTGCCCTGAGCCAATCAAGTCGCAATAATAGTTTCAATACCATGTAAGGAAAGACTAGCCTAATTTGAATGAGGGCAAGAGTTAGGCTATTCCTCCTACCATACACTGTTCCTCAGAGCAAAAAAAAGATCAGAGTTGTGCAACAGTAAAGAGGTTGAGAACCAAATGAGGAGCAGTTAGCAGAAGAGTAGTTGTGTTTGGTGCATATTGTTCCTGAAAAGCCAAGAAAATCAAGGCCTTGTACTCCAAAGTTGTGAGTTGTTCCAAGGTACAGGTGTGTTCCATTCATATATCATCCTCTTAGGATTCAATAAGGGTGTGCCCAATCTCTCCCATGAACACTGTGCATGTGGGTAGGAAAATGTGGCCCAGATCATTGGTTATGTTTTAGTTATTCTTATATTTGTTTTATTTTGAATAACTATGATATTATGATTATTCTTGCTTTTACCTTTTCATTAAGTAAAGGTTAATGGTGTCACTGTGAATGACTGATTTTATGAAAATGGAAGTGCATTGATAGAGGCTTAAGAACTACAACAGTGGGTAGTATGAGTGTATTCCAACACTCTTCCCCCTTTCTTGCTCCTCTGGTCAACAGAGTTTCTTTGAGAAAGTTTGAGTCCCATGTTCTCTCTCTGAGAACCCCAACTCTGCTGACATGAACTTTAGCTAGATGAATGAACCAGCCCAGAGATTAAGAATGAGTAGTGTCCTCATACTTGGTCTACACTGTGTTTGGGGGAATAGCAAGAAGACTAATGTAGCTGGATCATTAGGGTGTATAAAGGAAAATAATAGTAGTTTGGAGCCAAATTGCAAAAAGTTTTTGGTGTCAAGCAATAATATTAGTATTTTATCCCCGAAGCAATAACTGAGCTCCTTTTCTAGTGCCTAGAAATTCCCTGTATACCATAAGTACTTAAAAATTGTTTTTTGAGCAAATAAACCTCTCTCTGTAAAACCCAGGAATTCGGAGGTAGAATGGGATTTGAAGCAAGGTCCCACATTATTAAAATTGGAAGCACAAGGAATATTTGAATTGAGTATTGTATTGTATCAACAGTGCAAAAAAATTAAAAAAGTAACTTCTATGGTAATACATTGAGAATACAGGAGCCATAGTATAAAGGTCATTGACTTTAGAATTGGTACCCTACTTCAAATCTGTAACACCTGGGTAATATTAAATCATTTAATAATGTTCACCATTAGTCTCCTCAGTTCTAAATTCAAGAAACTCCATGTTAGATGGTGGGCTTGGGACTAATTAATTGCTAGAGAAGAGGCAGTCAAAAAAAATGTATAATAATCTACCTCTCAGACTTGTGGAGGAGGAAGGAATTTATGACCAGAGGAGAACTAGAGATCATTATTGATCACAAAATAGAAGATTTTGATTACATCAAACTAAAAAGTTTCTGTACAAATAATACTAATGCAAACAAGATTAGAAGGGAAGTAACAAATTGGGAAAATATTTTTAAAAACAAAGGTTCTGACAAAGGTCTCATTTCCAAAATATATAGAGAACTGACCCAAATTTATAAGAAACCGAACCATTCTCCAATTGATAAATGGTCAAAGGATATGAACAGACAATTCTCAGAGGAAGAAATTGAAACTATATCCATTCACATGAAAGAGTGTTCCAAGTCACTACTGATCAGAGAAATGCAAATTAAGACCACTCTGAGATACCACTACACACCTGTCAGATTGGCTAAGATGACAGGAACAAATAATGACAAATATTGGAGGGGATGTGGGAAAACTGGGACACTAATACATTGCTGGTGGAGTTGTGAAAGAATCCAGCCATTCTGGAGAGCAATCTGGAATTATGCCCAAAAAGTTATCAAACTGTGCATACCCTTTGACCCAGCAGCGCTACTACTGGGATTATATCCCAAGGAAATACTAAAGAGCGGAAAGAGACATATATGTGCCAAAATGTTTGTGGCAGCTCTTTTTGTTGTAGCTAGAAACTGGAAGATGAAAGGATGTCCATCAGTTGGAGAATGGTTGGGTAAATTGTGGTATATGAAGGTTATGGAATATTATTGCTCGGTAAGAAATGACCAGCAGGAGGAATATAGAGAGGCCTGGAGAGACTTAAATCAACTGATGCTGAGTGAAATGAGCAGAACCAGAAGATCACTGTACACTTCAACAACAATGCTGTATGAGGATGTATTCTGATGGAAGTGGAAATCTTCAACATAAAGAAGATCCAACTCACTTCCAGTTGATCAATGATGGACAGAGGTAGCTGCACCCAGAGAAGAAACACTGGGAGGGGAATGAAAATTGTTAGCACTAATATCTGTCTGCCCAGGTTGCATGTACCTTCGGATTCTAATGTTTATTGTGCAACAAGAAAGTGATATTCGCACACATGTATTGTACCTAGACTATATTGTAACACATGTAAAATGTATGGTATTGCCTGTCGTCGGGGGGAGGGAATAGAGGGAGGGGGGGTAAATTGGAAAAATGAATACAAGGGATAATATTATAAAATATATATATATATATATATAATAAAAAAAAAATGTATATATATCTTAGCCTCTAGGCTTCTCCTGGCTTTTGTAGATTTACCAACCATGACCAGCTGTAATATGGACAAAATGAAATTAAAACCCCTTGGCAAAGGAGTGACTTAGCAGCAGCTGCATCACAGCAGAGGGCAGCAGAGAGCAGCCAAGGTGCCCAACAGTGATTGGGGTTTGTCCTTCCTTCTCCAAGAGGACCTCCACATCAGGGAGGTGATGCCATGATATGCAAGTGGATTGGATTTAAGGGAGGGAGGGCTGTGCAAGGTCACCTGCTCACTTTCCCCTCCAGGTCCCGTGGCCAGACGTAGATCAGAGCGACTGGAGATGTCCTGGATGTAGTGCCCAGACAAAGCAAAAGCAGAGGCCCTCCCCCCCCAAAAGATGGCTTGATATGCAGAAGGGAGCAGCACGTTAATACCACCACAGGATGTCAGCAGCTCTGCAAATACCCCAGACAGATATGTGCTCATGGCTACCTTTGTTCCTTACATTTGTGCCCCATCAATCCCTTTTATTCATGTTTTTGGTTGTTGTTTAGTCTTTTTTGTTTTGTTTTTGTTTTGTGTGTGTGTATGTGTGTGTGATATTCATTGGGGTTTTTTTTGGCAGGGATACTAAAGTTGTTTGCCATTTCCTTCTCCAGCTCATTTTACAGATGGGGAAATTGAGTCAAACTGAGTTAAGTGATCAACCCAGGATCTCAAAGCCAGTAAGTGTCTAAGGCCAGAAAGGTTTAGGAAGAGTTGTCTTCCTGACCCCAAATCAGGCACTCTGACCACCACACCATCTTGCTGTCCTTACTTGTGTTTATCGTGTGCAGACAGTTACAACAGGTGGTGAGAAAAACCTATGAGAAACTGTACCCCTATACGTATAGGAGAAAGGGGGGGAGGATCTCTTCTTATTTCTGAATTTACTATTTTATTTGATTAAAGTCTTATGCTTCAAATTAAAAAAAAAATAAAATAAAATAATATGAAGCAGTTGGATTAAATGGTCTCTAAAATCCCTGAGGCTATTCACAAAGCCACCACATTCATTCAGACTCTTATCTGGACTAGGGCAACAGCTTCCTAATTGGTTTTCCCGCCCTAAATCTCTTTCCATTCCAGTCCATTCTCCACTCAGTTCCTGGGGATTTTCTTAAAGTAAAGGAGAGGCTGATGTCACTTCCCTATCCCCTGCTCAGTATATTCTAGTGTGGGTCTCAGTTACCTCTAGGTTCAAACACAAACTTCTTTGTTAAGCAATTAGAGATCTTCACAACTTTGGGACTTGCCTGTTTTCCCAGTATATTTACACATTTCTTCACCCATTTTACAATCCAGACATTTTGTCCTATTGTTCTCACTCAAATATATCTCCACTCCTCTCTATACCTTTGCAAAGGCTGTCCCTCCAGACCCCCAATCTGGAGTGGTATCCCTCTTCATCTCTCATTCTTAGAATCCGTAGTTTCTTTAAAAGCCCGACTCAAATACTCCCTTCTACCAGGAGCTTTTCCTGGTTCCCCCAGGTGCTAGTTAATGCTATCCCATTTATGGTATGCAGCTTGTATGTAGCTATTTATTTACACGACGTCTCCCCCACTTGAATTTATTTACATATTATCTCCTCAGGGGCAGGGACTGGTTTTTGTTTATTTGGATTTTTGTAGTAGTGATATTTTTTGGGTTTGGGGTTGTGTTTCTTTCTTTCTTTTCTTTTTTTTTTTCCCCTGTTTTTGTATCCTCTATGCTTAACCCAGTGCTTAGGAAATAGTGTAGACTTAACAAATATTTGTTGACTAATTGATCCTGGGAAAACCCTTTTAGCTTCCATCATCAAGCAGAAGAAACAAAAGAAACGTGAGGCATTTACACTTGCTGTTGGGGTTTGCGGTATAATTTGTCAGTCATTAGTGATTTGGCTTAGGCGGGAATTGGGAACCCAAGAGTCAAGGAGAGAGGGAAAACTATTCTCAGCCTCTTAAAAATATCAGCGCTCCTGCTTCAAGTTTTTGGGAAAAAAAAAATTCCGAATATTGCCAAAAAACACAAGAAGAGGAAAGAATTCTAGTTTTATCTACTTAAGGCTACATAAAACCATTCATGCAGAACTCCAGCCTTTATGTTTTCAATTCCAGTCACGTACTAAAGATTGGTGTTTGGTGGCACTTGCAGAGCACAATGTTCTATGCATACTATGCCATCTCAAATACAAATGATAACTAAATTTTATACAGATTGCAAGGTATTTTGCATATATTTTCTCATTTGAGCCTCAATACAACCCTAAGAGATAGGTACCTTTAGTATTATTATTATAATACCTATTTGACAGATGAAGAAAATGAAGCTTAGAGAGGTTAATTTTCCCATATTCATACAATCAACAAGGCAAGCTTTGAACCAGTCTTTCTTATTCTAAGTTCAAAGCACTAACTACTATACTACAAGATCCAGCATCTAGATGTGGGTATCTGTAGATACCTGTGATTGTCAGATCTGTAAAGGAAAGATTAAAAAAATGAGGAGAAAACCAGCATCACTTGGCAGCTTCCTTGGGCTTTCCCTGTAATTGCCTTTTTTTAAACTGCTTTATATTACACAGATACAATTATAATCAAAGCTCACAGGAGACCCATTCAGTAAATTCACTCCAACTCTTGCTGGAGGGAATATGATGCTGAGCCTTGCCTTTTCTGCTCCTTATGCCAGATGTCCCCGGCATGGACCTGACTCTCTACTCCTTTGTGAAGAGCCAGGACTTTGTTACAAAAAGGCAATGGGCACTTATGGTAGTAGCATACTCAATGCCAATCAGATGCCAGTTGCTAGCCCTGCCCTGAAGCAATTTCAGTGGGAAATTCTGGCTCCAACAGACAGAGACGGGTGCAGGGATTATGGAGAAGTGTGTCACTGAGGCTCCCAGAGTACTACTGACTTTGTCTCATTGGTCCCAGAGCCAGAGCTGCTTTAAGCAACAACAGGACAGAAATACTAGACAAAGGACGCCTCAGAAACCTTGCCAGATTCTGGATCTTATCTTTCATCATAAATGGGAGGCAGGTCACTGCCCCAGGACATCCAGCATAAGGTTGCTCACTTTCAATAAGACCTCCTCCATTTCTTGCCCCATACCATCTCCAGGGCCTATACCCTGACAAGCAAAGCACCTTGGCCTCCTCCCTGGGCTACTATTCATTCTCTTGCTCCTGCCTGTTAAGAGCTAGGGCTCCTTGGGTCTTACAAAATCCAACATCTCCATCAGCCCGAGGCATGAATCTTAAGGGACCCTGAACATTGTAATCTTGTCTTTCCCTCAAGAAATTTTTCTATCATTGGTTCTCCACCCTTCTCTACAATCACTGTTACTCCACCTAAACTCACTGCTTGCTGGTTAGCATACTGACATCCCATCCCTGCAATCCTGAACTTCCAGTAGCTGAGGTACAAACCTTGTTCTTCATCTACTCCTTGCTTTCTCAGTCTGCCTTAACCCTGCCCTCACAAAGTGCCGCTCCAGTGCCTGCTGCATAATTAATAAACTTCATTTCATCTCAAATCTCTTTTTCAGCCTTCCCTTTTTCTAGCCCTCAGTGAGATGTAGCTCCTTCCTGATGACACTGCTTCCCTCTCACCCTTTCCAGGGCTGGCTATACTTTCTCTTACATTATTCCCCTGCCTCCACTGGATGTGAGGCATATTCCTTACTCCTTTGTTGATACTTTCAGACTCCCCTTCACCAACTCCTTTGTGGTCCAGATGTTATCTAATGACTACTATGACTTTTTTCTTCCTTCTTTAATGAGTTCAGCAGCTGGCCCAAGGTCTTTCCTCCCCAAGGCTTGCCCTTATATTAAGAAAATTCAACATATCCACTGAAGTATACATCGATGCAACACATATTGATACTCCCTCAAGATACTCATACCTCAATCTATTTGATCCCTATAATCTACTCTTTTACTTCACCTCAAGTACCCTGGGATGGTCACAGCCATGACTCATACATGCTACACTTCATTGTTCATGAGTTCAGAAATCACTTTATTTCATCATAATCTATTATTATTCCATTTTTCCCCAAGTCTTATGACTCCTAACTCTACTCATCATGATTTCCATTCCTTCCAGCCCTCAGATCTTTCCAAGCTATTAAACCTCCTTCCCTGCATTGGCTATTCTTTGCTCTCTCTTCTATCTGGAGCCGTTAGTAAACCATCTCAGCTCTCATGCTTATTTCCCTTGCCTACTTTTCCTATCACCGATCAAACTTGGCAAGTATCAAATCCAGATTGCTCTCACCATCTGTCTCTTTTAATCCTATTCATATACTGCTGAACAGAGCTGGAAGAAATCACAAAACCTGGTGGACTGGGCCCACTACAAATTTATGTTATCTAATCTTAACTGGGCCTTCTTTTCCAGTCTGGCTGGTTTGAATGAGAAAGATTCTGTAAGCTTCTTTGTAGGGAGGGCCCTAGAGCTGTTCTATTCAGGTCAACAAATAACCAAGAAATAAAAGTCTCTAGTCTTTACTTCCTTCTTTTTTCTTTCTTTCTTTCTTTCTTACTCTTCTTAATGAAGGGATATCAGACTGAATGAACTTTGAAAGGTCAAGGGAGTGAGTAATCAGAATTTGGAGAGCTTAATAAGGAATAAATATATGGAATAGGAATAAATAATATGGAATAAAGCTTGACCCAGTATGGCAGTGGAGCAAAGACAGTCAAAAAGTGGTAATAACAATTCATCTATTGCTAATTCATGAGTGAAGTGATGGGACAAAAGTTTCATCTACTTTAAATTTGAGTCTACTCTTCCCCCTCTGACCAGTCCCTCTGTTTAGGTTAGAGTATATCCCCCTAGTCTGGGAGGATATTAATAGTCCTATTCTTGCTATATCTCACTTAATATCCCTTTGTAAAAGCTTAAAAAACAGTCCTCAACTGGATCCTTACTATACTTAAGTAAACTTTCAATTCTACCCTTGGAGTCAATATTTCACCCTCTGACAGTGGCCATTTCAAACTCTCATCTTTCCAAAAGCCTTCCACCACACCCCTTGTCCATCCTCTCAGCCAATGACTTCTATTTACTTTTCTGAAAAAAAGGAAAGACTTTTAACTGAGAGCGCACTCTCCTTTCTTCCTTCTCACACACACACACACACACACACACACACACACACACACACACACACACACACACACACACACTACAGATTTCTCCAGTCAATGGAGGAATTTTATTATCTTCACTCTCTTGCCTTCAATTACTCTTGATCTATATACTATCTACTATATTCACCATTGTCTCCACATTCTCAAGCCTCCCCATCATTAAAATCTCTCTTGATCCTACCATCCCTGCTAGCTATCATCCTATATCTCCTTTCCTTTACAAACTAAACAATTTGGGAAAGTCACCTAGAATAAGTGTCTCCTTTTTCTCACTTTCTGACTTCTCTCGTAATTCAAACAAAATTGATCTCTCCAAAATTACCAGTCCTTTCTTAATTGCCACATTTAGTGGCCTTTACTTTAGTTCTAACCTTTGATCTCCCTGCAGCTTCTACCATTGTCATTCACCTTCTTCTGGATACTTTCTCATCACTAGGTTTTCATGATGCTGCTCTCTCCTGATTTTCCTCCTATTTTTTTGATCATTCCTTCCCAGTTGCCTTTCCTGATTCTTAGGTGTTAAATCCTCCTAACATTCTGGATCCTCTTCTTTTTTCTCTTGCTTGATTTTATCAGCTCCCTTGGGTCCAATGATTTTCTCTATGAAGATGATTGTCAAAGATGACCCAGTCCTATTCCATGCTAGTTCCTTTCTTTCAGCATCAGCTCCTTTCCTGGACATCTCAAACTGCATGTCCTAAAGGTGTCTCAAAATCAACATGTCCAAAACACAGCTCACTATCTTCTCCTCCAAACCATGCCCACTCTGAAGTTTATGAATTTAGGATATCTGTTAAGAGAAACATCCGAGTCACTCAAGTGCTCCACTTTGGTGTCATTCCTAATCCTCCCCTTTTGTTACCCCTCAAATTCAATCCACAGCCAAATCTTCTCATCTTCCCCTCCGTAACATCCATTGCATATGGAACCCCTTTCTTCCAGTCATACAGGGATGATCTCAGGTCCTCATCACTGCTCTAGCCTTCTTATTGATCTTTCTGCCTTAAGTCTCTACTTATCTCAATCCATCTTCTACTCAGGAAAATTTTCTAAATTATAGGTTTGACTATATTACCCTGCCTTATTCATTAAACTCAGTGGTTTCCTATTGCCTCTAGGATCAAATGTAAAGTCTTCTGTTTGGCATTTACTACTTTTCATAAAATACATACTGGCTCATATCTTCATACAGTCCAAATGACCATTAGGCTGATTTCACATTCTGTCTTTCATCCTCTTCAAAGAAGGCAGCTAGGTGTCATACTGAATAGCATTGGCATTAGTTAGGAAGCCCTGAGTCTGAATTCTGTGTCAGATCAGCAAGTCGCATACATATCCTTTTAGTTATAATAACATCTACCTCACAAGTGAAAATCAAGTGCATTTGTATATAAAACCATTTGAAAACCCTAAAATGCCTTTGTGTCCCTGGCCCATTTAGTTGACCCAAAATGTTGTATATACTCAGAAGACAAAAACCTTCTTGAAGGCAAGGACTGTTATTTTTCAATTACAGCATCCCTTACACAATGCTTTGACAATAATAGATGCTTAAGAAATGTTTGTTGGTTTAACATTAAGCTTCCTCCTATAAAGAATACTAGGAATTCTAAAGGGCCCCTCTGTTACCATGGGAATTTAATCCTCAAATAGCAGAAGCCCAACCTAACCCACCCACTCCCAAGGTGGCCTTGGAAAAAAAGACAAAACCTCCATCCTTCTTCTAGAAAGAATAACCCTGAGCCATCTATATATCAACAACACACATACACACACATGTATTTGAGTGATGACAGGGTAAACATAACCTATTCTTCCACCAAATCCTTGAGCTAGCTATTGTCGACAGCTTCCCTTTAGAGGTTCAATTTATGAGACTTTACACACAGGTGACTTTCAGACTTTGGCACCCACTTCTATTTAAATATTGAGCCAGGTTTCTAAGCAACCACAGCTAGTCCCTCCCTCTAGCTCCCCCCAAGCTGGCAATTTGCTTTCTAGATGAGCAGGTCAAACAGAGCTCCATCCTGAACAATTAGCACTTGAGGGAAATTTAATGAAACACAGACGATTTTGGTGGTCCAAGGACAAAGCAATGTAGGGAAACAGGTTCAGAGTTGGAGGACTTTGGATGGCATGTATTCCAAATCCTTTTCTTTTTAAATAAGAAAATTGAGATGTAGAGAGATCAAATAATTTTCCCTGGGTTCCATACACAAGCAGTTAAGTGACAGAGCCAGATATTCAAATAGAGGTTCAATAACTCCCAAACCAAGATTCTTTCTACTAAACCACTAGTGGAGGCGGGGGTGGGAGAGAATGCAAGGGAGGGCATTCTGTTCTGAGATATTTTTACAAGGGGGAATTCAGTCACTGAGTCATGGAATGTTTGAGTTGGAGGGAACACAAAGATGATTGAGATCAATCGCCTCCTTTTTCATAGAGGCCCAGGGGCATGGTCAAAGTCACATAATAACAAGTCAATAACTTGAGCTTACTCTAGAAGCTAGATTTCCTGATTTCCATTCTAGGTTCTTTCCCTTATATTAGGCCATTACAGTTTACCCCAATGGGTGTTCCAAAAATAAGAAATAGGAAATTTATACAATCTGATTTTTGATATAAATTAAAATCGAGTTTTTTAAAAAGCTAGGCAGAGTAGGAAACATACAGAAACTATTAACATTGTTATAGAGAGGGGGATAGAGTTAAAAGACAGTTAACAAATCTGAATAATAAAAAATATCCTTATGTACAATATTTAGAAAAAGGGGAGAGGGCTGCAGCAACCAAGTTCACTGAGCTGGTAGGGCTGGGGTCATATGCATGTTGGGGGGAGGGTTCATGGGAGGCCAGCTTTCCTGGGTTTGGAGGAGACGGTATAGCTGCTTCAAGTGGGCAACGATATTATCTTTGATATCTGGAGTTGAGATCTGCAGGCGGACGCTGCCACTGTCAAAGGACCGGGTGAAATCGCCAGAAAACATCTCGTAGATCATCCTTGCAACCACTGGAATAACCTGCTCAGGAAACAGAAGAACATGTCTTTTGAGGAAATGGGCTTTTTAAATGCAAAAAGGGGAGAGGAGAGAATTAGTCACAGTGATATAAGAAAAGAAAGAACCTCAAATACAGAGAGGACAGGATCTCGAAAATTGGAAGCGAATGTGTGGTAAGCAGGACAGTTTTGTTATTTAATTTACTACGTAACTTTAAAAAAAAACTGCAAGAGAAGTTCACTAGTTCGTATACAATCTTTTCTAACCTTTCTTATTGAAACATCTATGTTTATTAATATTTAAACTCATAACTAAATAGAAAAATTTTATTAATATTTTTAAAATTATAGTAGGAAGGATTTAAAGGAAGAATTTTATTTCCAATAGGAAAAACTAGCTAATAGTTGGCCTCTCTTATACAGATCACCTTCAAGGCAGAGATGCTGTCAGGTATTTGAGCTTAATTCAATGCTATCCTGCCAAAACAGGAAGCAAAGGACTTTAAGGTAACAATTCAGCCCTAGAAGGGATCTAATAATGCTAAAGGCTAAAATTAGGACATGCTATGAATTAGTTTACTAATTTTACTAATTAAGTATTTTACTATTTTTAAACTAATTTTTACTAATTAAGTATTTGCCTATCAATTCTTGGGGGATAATTCTGTCACTTATTTCTGAGTTTATCCTCAATATTCCCTGCACCTTAAAACAATTCAGAAACCTTGGTTTTAAGATAGCTTACAGTACTAGGAGACAAGCTCAGAACTTATTAGGTGTTATTTTTAGTGTTAATGAAGGTAAAACTGGTCTTTTCTGAGCGGTTCTTACTTTCTGAGCAGATTCCTACAGTCCAAAAGCTTAACTCCCTGTCTGTTACTTTCAAATCTGCTACTATATAGTGGCGTTAAACTAGTTGGGCTGGCTAGGCCTTTTGGGCCCTGACAGATCCAATTCAGAAGATTTACTGGAATGCCCAAATTGTCTTTCCAGGTTCAGTTTAGAGAGAGGACCAAAACAATTACTCCTATTTCCTCACCTGAACCACAATGAGCTTTCTCTCTCGAGGTTTCCCATCAGGCCATTCTTCCCCAAAGCACAAATAGATCTCAAAAGGAGGTTGTTTCTCTATTTGTCCTTTCTGGCGGGCAATGAGTTCTACAGAAAGTAAAATAAAACAAATTCAGAATTTCAGGGAAAAGAAGAGGAGACTGGGGAAAGAAGGGAGGGGGGGAATGTGACTTTAGGTTCAAATTAAGAGAACCCTAGTAGAAACAAAAAAACAGCCAATTTAATTAATTTTTACTACTTACATCAAATTCCTAAGAATGGAATAAATCATAGCTTTGGATAGCTTATTGGCAAGAAGGTCATTCTAGCCTCTTTAGTACAGTCAGAGATGTAAGAGAAAGCCAAGACACAAGTCAGATCCCAATCATAATTTAGAAGCTAAATTACCTGAGTGGTTAAATTACTTTTACTAATCAGAACGAGGATTTCCCTCCCCCTTATAGATGTAGAGATGCAAAGCCCCAATACTTTAAACATAGACGGAATTTTTAAAAAAAGATTTCAGTTCCCTTTTCTCCTTTGGGACAGATAAGTACAAGGGAAGAGAGAAGAACTGATCATAATGAAATTGTATAGAGTGTTTAGCAATCTCCCATGTATTCATTTACTTATTTATTTTATATGCTAGGATCATAAGCCTTTCTTTCCCACTCCTCCAACCCATTTGCTCCCATCATTCCATTTAGAAGCATAGACATTACCAGTCATTTGACCTGGGATGAGATTTAGGAGTTATCAATTAGCCTGTGTTTCCCTCTGATATTTAAGCCAAAATTATCATTTATGTTTCTCTCTTTTTATTTTTACTTTTTATCCCTCATTCTTCTCCATTCTCTACCTCTGACACAAGCCTTATTAATAAAATTTCATGTTTCTCCCCACTCCTACCAACACTCAAATTAGTGAGGAGAGAAGAAGCTTAGGGACAGAAATCTCTGAGGCATTTTTGACTGCTTGGAAAAACTCACCGCTGAGGAAGGTTTCCAGACAGAATAGCTTGACCTTCTTTTGCCGCTCAATCAAGTTGGGGGCTACAAGTGAAGGGGCACATGGCCCAGACCAGTACACCTTGCACTGGCATAATCTGATAGCATAAATGGCATGGCCACTGACTTCCAAAATCAGTCCCCTGTCCATGACATCCAGCAACCTGCTGGTAAACAGCTTCTGCTTCTCATTAGTGATCTGATCTGGCCCAGGGAACTTCACCTGCTCCAGGCTAACAGGACCAAAAAGCTCCTCCTGGTCTGGCATGGGCCCCAGATCACCATAATAGAGTCGGCAGCCCTGAGGGTTGCTCACCGTTGTCTGCCCCAGTTCCTTCCCACGGTATTGGAATTTAATGTCCAAATCAGTCACTAAAAGATAGAGAGGGTATGGTTAGGGAAATATTACCGACTGCTCCCCCCCCCCCCACCAGAGAGACTATGCAAAACCAGCAGGGTCAAGAATTCAACCCAGGCTGGCATCAATAGCTTATCCTCCCCTTCCTCTGAACCATGAACAAAAAAAGAAATTAAGATTATCCTTGGAAATTGACTTTAAAAAGCCTCTATTTTACCTGAGAAATCTGATCAATGTTAAAGACAATGAATGATTCTAGGGACCAAAGGTAAAAGCTCAAAATGAAGAATGAGACATCCACCTTTGAACATGGGCAGCATAAGAGTTTGTTTCACTTTGTAATCTTGTTACAAGAGTTTTCTTCCTTTTTTGTTATTGTTCAATTAGGGGTAAGGGGAATGGTCGAGCAAGGAAAAAATAAATGTGTCAATTGAAAAATAATAATATTTAAAACAATTTTTAAAGATAACCCTGAAGTTCAGATCCTAAAAGCTTGGACCTCTTCTTAGCTCTATCCTGTTACCTCTGCCTCATGCATATGGGTTCTTTTACTAACAGACTTGGACTAGGAAGTTAGTTTATATAAACTTGCACATACTATTTCACTTTAAGCACGCTATAGACACTATAGAGATCAAATTAACAAGCTCACACATTTGTCCAGACACGCATGTGCTAAGCATCTAGCTGCTCTATTTTTTTTTTTTATTAGACCTATGATGTCATTCTTGCAGGGAACTCCCAGTAAATAAACTCCTTCTACCAATATAGGTAGACACCTACTAATCAGTCTAATATAGTTACCTCAGGATACTGAGAAGCTAAATAACTTTCTAAGGACACACAGATGGTATAGGGAAAGTGGAAGGACTTTGGCCCAGGAATTTCTGACACAGATAGAGACAGGTTTTTGTTTTTTTTAACCCACTATAGAATTTATATCCATTATAGAATTTAAGGCATTTTAAGGCAATGGAAACCAAAGCCCAGTGAGATCAGCTTGCCTAAGATTCCACATATAGAATAGCTGAATCAAACCTATGAATTCAAACTCCAAATATAATGAGCTTTCTGTTCAACAATCTATAACTAGGATATACTAGGAACAGATTCCTGTTCCACCCCAGGGTCTCAGTTTATTAGAAGCTCCAAATTCACCCTGAACTTAAGTGAATTCCCTCCTATTTAGAAAACAAGTTGTTCCCCCCAAAACAAAGATAGAGGTAGGGGAAGGAGGGAGAAATAGGGAGGGTAGAATTTATTATTTGGTGAGTTGACCCAATTCAAAATAGGATTTTTCTTGTAGATCATAGATCTTCCCAAATCCATGAACATAAATAGCTTCCCTAGGTAGATCCAGTCACTGGCCATTAATATCCCTGTCTCTGAACAGGCCCTGCCCTCCAGTCCTTTAGCTAGCACAGACATGCCCAAGCCTCCTGAGCTACCAGGCAGGTAAGTAACCTGGGGCTTTGACCAATGAGAACACTCACGTCAGCAGGCAAGAATGGCCTGACTTTCTTCAGCATTCTCTATCCCTGGTAAACAGAGCTTTGGTGACTCACCAATCGAAGCTCCAGCCAGCCAGGAGGCCCAGAACTCAGCTGCAAAGGGGGCCCACAAATATGGCACTCATAGGCCCTTGAAAAAGTCAGGAAACCCAAGTAGCAGATGTGGTGGGGAGGCAGACTGAATTCTGGACCCCCAACAAGCAGCAGCAGAAGTCACTTACTTGGGAGAGAGCTGATCCAGAGTTCCGGAGAACTAAAGAAGTCATGTTGCATGGGAGCTGGGGGCACTTCCATTTCCAAGGGCTCTGTTTTGGGCCACACTGCTTCAGGGCTGCAGTTGCCCACGCTGGCTGGCGCCATAGGAGAGCCTGGAACACAGGCAGAGAACACACACACAATGGCCCAAGGCTCCAAGAACTGTAAAACAAGCTCATCACTAGACCCATTTATGAGCCTCAATCAAGCATTAAAACAAGCGCTGAACCAGCCCATGGCCTAACAGTAACTAGGCAGGCCTGCCAGGAATGGAATTCCTCTGTTCCTCCTTTCTCTCCTGTCGGGGCCTTAGATTTTCATGGAATTTTGAGAGACACTGAATGTGCTGGCTGAGAAAAGAAAGAAGGGTTTGCTCAGCAGAGAGATGAAGAACAGGAGATGTAGGGAGAGAAAGGAAACAGTCAATTCAAATTTTATAACCAAGTGGAATTTTTGCAAAGTTTAAATGGTATGACTTCAATTCTGATGGCGCTCTTCAGCAATGGGATGATCCAAAACAGTTCTAATTGTTCGGTAATAAAGAGAACCAGCTACATCCAAAGAGAGAACTATGGGAAATGAGTGTGGACCATAACATAGCATTTCCACTCTTTCTATTATTGTCTGCTGGCATTTTTGTTTTTCTTCCCACGTTATTTTCACCTTCTTTCTAAATCTGATTTTTCTTGTGAAGCAAGACAACTGTATAAATATGTATACATACATTGTATTTAACATATATTTTAACATATTTAACATATCTTGGACTATCTGCTATCTAGGGGATCGGGTGGGGGAAGGAGGGGAAAAGTTGGAACAGAAGGTTTTGCAAGGGTCAATATTGAAAAAAATATCCATGCATATGTTTTGTAAATAAAAAGCTTTAATTAAAAAAAAATAAAATAAAAAATAAAATTTTCTTAAAAGTTTAAATGGTATGCTCTCCAAGAAAAGGAATTTCTTTTCCTTCCTCAGTCTATCAAATACCTGTGTTGTCCAGATAACTGTGTATGCGCATATGGTGACATCAATGTATTCTATTTATAGACAAGAAGCTAATTCCCAAAGAGGTCCCATGGTGAGTCAATCTATGGTCTGGGAAGGGAATCCAGATCTCCTGAGGCTTAGCTTTCAAGATCTAGATAGGAACAGAGCATGTGATAAAAACTGCCCCACCAAACAAACAAATATTGAGCTGCTGCACCCTGGATATGAGGTCATCCCCAAAATCTATTCTACTTATTGCCTAGGTTGCAAAGGTAGCAGTAGTGATAATGGAGACTATAATCTCCTTGTGGGCAGCCATGCCATTTTGAAGTTCTAGCCCCATTATCTAGAACAGTGACTGGCACATGGTAGATAATTAATTCTTTCTGTTTGATCGAAAAGTGTCAGAAAAAAAAATGAAAAGGGGGAAAAGAAGAGGGAGAATCAAGTAAAGGGGAGAGGAGTGAGAGTAGAGTGAGAGAGAGAAGAAAAAGGAAAGGGGAAAGAGAAAGGGAAGTTTGGCTTTATCCTCGTCTAAACAAAGGAACTTCCACTGTCAAAGATTAGTAACTTATCTCCAATTTATAACCTCAGATCAGGGCTTTTTTAAACTATTTTTGTGATATAGACTCTTTTGAAAGTCAGGTGAAACCTACAGACCTCTTCTCAAAATAAACATTTTTAAATATATAAAGTAAAATATACAGGTTCACAACAGAAACCAATTATTTTAAAACATGGTTTTGGAAATATTTTTTACCCTTTTGAAAGTCTGGTATGAACCTTTTATCTAGAATAATATTTCCTAATATATAAAATAAAATACATAGAATCAAAATAGAAATTAATTATATTAAAAAAGTTTTTAATTTTTTTTTTAAGTTCACAAACTCTAAGTTATAAATGAACCACTGAACTAAAGAGCCACTGGTCTTTCTAAGGGCAACCTCTTCAGGCTCTTCTGTGAATCCAGGTTTTCCAGATGGTTTCAGATATCTCATCTGACCAAGGGGGACACAAGACAGCCATAAGAAAATGATGGTTAAAACTTGCTTAACCGGAACCTACTTTAAGAAAAAAAAAAAAAAAAAAAAAAAAAAAAGCTCCATTTGGCCAGGAGCATTTCAGCAGAGAGCAGAATCTCAGTCTGGCTGACTTGTTTTTGCTAAGCCAAAGGAATGTACAACGGGAGGTTTAGCGGCCTTTCTAGCATCTCACCACTGCATCTGGTTTCCACTAGTCTCTGAACTTAATATGTCTAGAAGGCTAGATCTAAAAGGGATAGAAGACAAAAGTCTATAATATTCAAACAACATTTAAAGTAATATTGATGTCAGCTATGGAAACTTCATGCTGTTTCTAAGGCAAAGAAATAGAGCATAAGACCTTATTTGTGAAGAAAGAAAATGGGGAAATCAAATATGAAGCAAAAGAAAGTTAAAGCATATAATGTAACATATTTAACATGTATTGGACTACTGGCCATCTAGGGGAGGGGTGAGGGGAAGGAGAGGAAAATTTGGAACAGAAGGTTTTGCAAAGGTTAATTTGAAAAAATTACCCATGCATATGTTTTGTAAATAAAAAGATATAATAAAAATAATAAATGAATAAATAAACAGAAGAAAGTTAAAGTAGGTACCTAACTTCCTCAATTGGGTATAAAATAATCTCCTGGTATTACTTCAGAAATATTTTATACTCAAGTAATAATACTTAAAATTAGTTCATAATAACAGACATTAATGAAAAGTTGTTATTAATAATAATAATTTTTAAAGCCTCACATTTAAATAGAATTTCAAGGTTTGTAAAGTAGTTTCCTGGCAAGAACTGTTTAAGGTAGGAGTCAGGCAGGGAACATCAAGAACCCAGAAGAGAGTAATGAATATCAGCGTTCCTCATGTAGATAGATTCAGCTTTCCTGGAGGAGGGGCATGGCATCTTTGAAATTCTTTAATTGTCCCTCTCACTTACCATTGATGTTCAGGAAAGGGAAGGCATCCTGGATGGGGATATGGGGTTGAGACTGATCTAGCTCATCTTCCTCATCCTCATCTAGTTCGTTATCCTTCTCATCCCATGGGGCAGATCCTGTGGACCCTATTCAAGGCATAGATATACAAAACCTTAAGGATTAACAGCTCAGATTACATTTTTGTCCGTATGTTTAATTCACTTCTTATCATGACCTGTTCCATCTTAGGGGCAAACAGCATAGATTTTGGTTTGAAGGATCAAACTTCAAGACAAATATCTCTCTCCCCTCTTTTTGCCCTCCCTTCCTCCCTTCTCTGTCCCTCTCTGTCTCTCATCCACTTACATTGGTCTCAGTGCTATTTTTAATACAAGACACCTCATCTCCCAACTCTGGGCATTTTCTCTGATTGTTCTTCCTCCTCATTTCCATTTTCTGGCTTCCCAGCTAAAATTTGTCAAGCGGTCCCCTAAACTTGTCCTGGTGAGTTACCATATTTATCCTATCTTCTCTAGGACACCTGTCTTGAGCCCCTTTCATTCTAGTGCCTTTTCTCTGTTGATTACCTCCAATTTATGTTAAATATAATTTGTCTAAACATGATTCTGTCCTGAGCTCCCTTAATTCTAGTGCCTTTTCTCTGTTGATTACCTTCAACTTAAGCTAAATATAGTTTGTGTGAACATGATTCTGTCCTGAGCTCCCTTAATTTTAGAACCTTTTCTCTGTTGATTGCCTCCAATTTAAGCTAAATATAATTTGTTTGATCATGATTATTGGCATGTTGTCTCCCCCATTAAACTGTGAGTTCCTTGAAGACAGGGACTGTCTTTTTCCATCCCCAGCTCCTAGCACAACGTCTGCTTATAGAAGGTGCTTAATAAATGTTTTCTGACTGACTGGAGTCACATATTTCCCCACACCATCTCCAATTTGGCTTGCATTAGCCCTACATGCAGCCTATCATCTGTAAATTTTCAGATTTAGATTTTTTTTTCTTTAAACAATCTCATTTTAATTAGAGAAATGCCCTTTACTTAGTCCAATACAATATCTTCTATCCCACCCCTTCTACTTCCAATCACCTAGAAAGCTGGCCATTTGGTTTTTTTGCTTGTTTGTTTTCTGGGTCCCTCTGAGGAAAAGAAAAAATATGTACTTAAACAATCTTTAGATATTATGAAACTATCTTAAAAGCTACTATCTCTTTAAGAGTCACTCCAGTCCTTGGCAAACTGCCCACCTTCTCCCAAGGCAACTGGGGCCTCACCTGGGTTAATGATTGAGCTCTGGGGCTGGGGGATATCACAGACTTCATATATCTTCACTGGGTTCATGGGCACCTCCTTGGTGCCATCATACATCAGGTTGAACTCCCGGCTTTTATTCAGCGCACATCGGAGCTGGGCCTTCCACTTGGCTGGGTCGGGATCATCAACCCCTTCCTGGTATTTCCCAGTTTCTACAGCCCAGGCCTGGTGGAGGCAAAACAGGGAACAGCAGTGAAATCATGCTGCTGTCCAGAACCATCTAAAAGGCCATGTTTCTCACTAACACACTCCCCCCAGCTGCCTTCCCACTTCCCCAGCCTCGAAGTCATAGAAGGCAAAGTTGCAGTGGGAAACCTCACCATTCCCTTAAAAGTAGAAAATGCATCTTAGCACTCTGTCGCTGCCCTCTTTTAGCCTCTGGTTGGCAGATGAATTAGGAGTGCATTTTGGTTGTTCCACTTTCTTTGCTTTTCAGTCCCATAATGTAAATAAAGTGCTGTCATGACCTAGTGGCCAAAGACTAAAACCGTTCAGGAAGTGAGGAAACAAATATATTCCCTGGAATTCTAGTGGCTAGTCACCCAATCTCAGCCCCTACTGCCGAGGGTCATGAATCTAAAAGCTCTGTCTTGCTCTGGTTCCCAATTTCCTATCTTTTCACTAATAAAAGAACAGGTTGGACCAAATGGCCTCTTCAAGCTCTAGATCAATGAGCTAATGATCTTGTCCAGGATTTTGGCACAAAAGCTCCTTGAGGTCATGTGCCTTTTATTACCAGTACCAAGACAATGCCTGGCACATAACAAGAGCTTTAATAAATACTTGCTGAATTTTTAGACAGGACCAATGTGGGTATTTGTTTTGGTTGACTAAACATCTACATCTTGTTACAAGGCTTCTGTTTTTCTTTTTTTCAATGGGCAAAGGGGTGAGAGGGAGAAAAGCACATCCTTGGTAACTTTTTTAAAAATTAAAGTCATAACAAAGAAGAGATTTCTTTTAAAAAACCCACATCCTCACAAATTTATGCTTGTTGCCTAAATATCAGCTTATATCAATCCCATACGCTCCAATGTCTAAACCTAGCTTCCCTTGAGAAAGTTCAATGGGCCCTTGGCAATATGAATTTGATTATGAACATTCCAAGAACAGAAGAAATCAAGACAAAGAACACCTCAGAAGAGAATTATATCATCCCCAGTCACAGACCAAGCCTATGCAATTAGAAATAGAGAGGAAAACCAAGATTGCTTCTGGTAAACTAGCTAGTATATTTACTTTTCCCCTAATTTGTCCCTTCTTTCTCCATGACTAAAACCTGAAGTTTTCTCCAGAAATATCTCAGTTTTGGTCAAATTCAAAAGAACTAATCATTTGACAAAAACACTAATACAGAAAAAACACTCAAATAGGAGTCTCAAGCTAGTGAAGTTTACTAGATTAATATTTTTCTTCTGTGTGTCTGCTGACTTGGATCAAAGGAAGTTCTAGAGTGATAGGAAGCAGATGTAGTTGTAGCTATAGACATAAAATAGATATTAAAAAAGAGTCAAGAGACTGGATAACAGGAAAACATCTTCAGGGATTATCTTATCCCACATCTCTGGTTTAGAGAGGCCTGCAGCTCTTTTCTGGTCCAGAATAATGGCTTTCTGTCATAGTTTTAAGATGGGGAAAGGAGACCCTAATCCGCATGTCTAACACTCATAAAGTTCTTTAATATAAGCATTAGCTGAACAAATTCTAATATATGGATGCAATAGGAAAGCTATATGCTGTAAGAAATGATGAAGGAAGAAATTTATGAAGAGTTGTATGAATTAATATTGAGTGAAGTGAGAAACACCAAGAAAACAATTTATATAATAACCACAATATAGTAAAGGAAAACAACATTGAATAAATTAAGAATTCTAATTAACAAAATAATTAGCTACAATTCTATAAGATGGCACATTGGATAGTGCTGGGCTCAGTCAGTAAAACCTGAGTTCAAATCTGCCTTCAGATATTTCTAAGCTATGTGATCCTGGACAAGTCACCTGATCAGTTTATCTCAGTTTCCTCTTCTATAAAATAGGGATAATAATAGTACCTATTTAGTACAAGGGTTACTGGCGACAGCTAGGTGATGCAGTGGGTAGAACACCAGCCCTGAAGTCAGGAGGATCTGAGTTCAAATTTGACCTCAGATACTTAACACTTCCCAGCTGTGTGATCTTGGACAAGTCACTTAATCCCAATTGCCTCAGCCAAAAAAAAAAATTAATAAAAATGGCCTTTTTATTTATTACAAGAACCAAATAATATATGTAAAGCACTTAGCACAGTGTCTGGCACATAGCAGACATTATATAAATGTTAGCTATTGTTAGAGTATCCAGATAAATCATGCTATTCCTGACAGAAATAGTGGATTAGAGGTAGATAGAAAGACAGATAGATATACATTATCTATCTCTATATATAGATACTAATATATAATGTTAAATATATATTAGTACTCTGGAATCAATCATATACTATTATAGATTTTATAATAAAATTATAGATTATAGATAACCATATAATAATATAGATATACATGTGTGTGTATATCTATCTGTCTGTCTATTTGGGCATGACCTACGCAGGAATTTTTTTTTAATTTCATTTTTTCTAAAAGCCTTTATTTTTCTTCTTTGTTTTAAGAGGTAACAAGTGGGAGGGAAAGAAAATAAACTTTTGTTAAATTTTTTAAAATTAGATCACAACCCTAAAAAGTCATATAACAACCTTCTGCAGAGGTTTAGGATTATCTCCTCATTCTGTATTCAGGTACCAATTTCTAAACCTAGAAGTATTATAAACTCTACCAGGTTGTTAAACTCTTCCATTCTCTGCCACAAATGAGAAAAGAAGGAGTCCTCTTCTTGTTCCATCCCCTGAACCTCACCTGGGGTCCACCCTTCCTGATTTTCCTAAGCCTGTTTCCTATTATTCAGTGGGAATCATGGGATGGACAGGTTGGTCAGAAGAAATATCACTTTTCTCAACCTCCTCAGATAGCTGCCTCTGACCTCAATTCCTACCTTAGCCACTAAAGCCTACTGTCCGAAGCTAGGCAAATTTGGGCACAGATTGTGGGAATCTCAGTGGATGACTTCTATCCTACTCAGCACCCAGCTTCCTGCTCATATCCACTCTTTTGACCCTTTTCTTCCCATGTCTATGTCCACAGCTGCTCCTACCACATGCTCCCTATCCCTGTCAGCAGACACCCAGGAGTAAATATAAATCTAGCAAAAGCATACTACTCAAATCACTCTAACTCTTGAGCTCTGTTTTCCCATCAGTAAATGAGGAGGTGGGACAAGATGAACTCAAAAGTTCCTTTCAGTTCCAAGGCTATGATTCCCAAATGGTCAGGGTCCTTAGGTTAGAAATCCTTGACTTCTTCAGTGTCTTTACCCCTCCAAAACTTACAGGGATGTGAGAAATAGGAGACAATGGAGGCGAGCTTTCATTCATTTCCTACTCCAATGATTTTGCAGGACCCTAAGTTCTCAGAGGCTGTGTCAACAGAGCAGAGGGCAAGCTCTGGCAGGTCCTAGCCAAGCTAGAAAAACTATGAACATGACTGTAGAACCAGATTGTGAACCTATCATCAGAGTCCCGGTGCAGCTAAATCAGAAAGGGCTGACCATCAGCCGATGATGTGGAGGAAGCCCAGAAATGCATGAAGACAGTCCACTGAAGTTATTAGGGAATAAAGACTCGGTATGGAGGAGTGATAATCTTGATTAGTAGAGTGAACATCCACACCAACAAAATCATGGAACTTTCAATATGTGTAATGGAGGTAAAAAGCACTTGGCAATTTGGACCTAAGACACCAAGGACATCTCCCATAAATGAGTCCAGTCTCCCTCTTCCTGGACTCAATGGTATTATTCCATTCCTAAGAGTTGAAACCCAAGACACAATTACAGCTTTCTAAGTGTTCAGGGAGCCTAGTACTCTGAAGAAAGACCCATTCCAAGAGACAATTATTATCATCCTTTAGACTCCTCCTCAAATCTCCCCTACATAGTGTGCCCAAAGGTATATGAAGACAAACCTAGTGGAAAAAGGCCTCCTTTCCACCACCTAACACACAACAAAGTCTGAGTCTTGATAGAGACCATTCACTATAAGGTGAATGCCCCTTTCTTCCAGTGCCTACCCATGGCCTGACATTCAGAAAATAACCCAGTTATAGAACAAATCTACAGGAAAAAAAATGTAGCAGAATGAAATCAGGAGCAAGAGAAGAAGAGGACTCATTTTCACTCTGACCTAGCTAGGCTAGGCCAGATTAACTCAATTTATTAAAAAAAAAAAAAAAAAAGAAGAAGAAGAAAGAAAGTGGATAGAGCACCAGCCTTGAAGTCAGGAGGACCTGAGTTCAAATCTGACCTCAGATATCCTAGCTGTGTGACCCTGGGTGAGTCACTTAATCCCAATTGCCTCAGCAAAATAAATAAATTGAAAAAAAAAAACAAAAACCACCCAATAAATTGGTCCTCCTTAGTATATATTCTTAGATGAGGGGGTGGGTGGAGATGTGAAGAGAAAGGTTTCAATAGTCCTATAATTTCATCTGTATTGGGAACTTCATAAATAGCACACAGAGATTAAATGCCTTGTCCATATTCACACAATTATTATGGATCAAAAGACAGGACTTAAATCTAGGTCTTTCCACAAGCCCTCTATCCCAACATTGCCTCCTATCTTCAGACTGTTCTTTCCTATACTTGGAATACTTTTTCCCTAACACAGCTTTGGAACTCATTTTAAGGGACCCAATGTAGCTCTAACTTTAAATAGTTTGGCTAATAGAAGGTAGCACTGTACATTTCTGCTTACCTTGACCCCTAGTCCACCTCAGGATTCAGTGAATAGAACAGTTGAGGACTATTCCTATCTTTACAATATTTCTCTAGAAGCTATCTGGCCTAATATTAAAAAAAAACAAAAAAACAAAACAAAATCTAATCACAAGCAAAATCAATGAAAGGCAGACCAAAAGGCGGGTTTATTTAGCAGCTGATCTGGAAAAAATCATCACCAACGCTAAAAACAAAACCAAAAACTAATCACACTCCTAGGTTTAAAGGTTTGGGGTCAGGGGAAAAGTCATTAAAAGAGAATGTCTGAGTTCCTAACAGGTAGGATGATTGTTGCCAGTGGGTCCACATTATTTTAAGTCATTCAGAAACAAGTCAAGTCTGACCCATCAATCTAGACATATCTAACCCCTTTTCTTCAGTGGTAAGATCTAGATACCGCTGATTACTGACAATTAATAACCAGCCATGGCAACCCAGACACACATTGAATCATCTGATATTTTTTGAGCCTGTTAATGTTGGGCATAATACATGCAAATAGGTATATTTTCATAAATCCAGAAAAAAATTTTATTTTAGGGCAAATGATGCCAAAATAAAAGAAATGGAGAAATCTAAAGGGGTTTAAACATTTTTACCTTGAAGATAGTATTTTCCTCCTCATGTTGAGGGCTATGTCGGGTTGCATGTTTCCAGGGAATCTGGAAGCGTTTGGATTCTCTATGTAGCCAAATGAGCCCAGGGTACATGCCACTGTCCACTTGGGCCACCAGCCAGGGCTTCAGCCGGACTCTTCGGGGTTGGAGAGCCATGATCTGGTTTGAAGGAGAGGGAAAAAAACAAACCATGAGAATTAGGCCAGTCACTGGGAGCCAGTCCCAGCTACTTTTCACTCATGATAGATAGAGCTGCAGTTTCATCAGATTAAGGTACAGAAACCAAATATGGGAATAAACCATGCCAGGTGGGAAAGAAAAGAAAAGAGGTTAAAAGGTTCTTTTGATTCTTATTCCAAAGCCATTTATACTTCATGTGCTAGCCAAATCAGACTTATCATGCAAGCAGATCACATTTCTGCTTCTATTTAAATCCTGCCACAGAAAAATAAAAGGTGATGTCATCCCTGCTGGAACACAGAAAGCCTTCCTGAAGCACCTTCCACAAGTGGAAGAGAGACTGCTGCTTGACAATCTCACCTCAGAACATAGGAAAGAAAGGTTTTAGAAACACAAAGTTGGGGAGAAGGAAAGTAAAGAGGGCAACAGCCTGCATTTTTAACAAGAGAACTGAAAGAAAAAGAAACATTTAAGAAAATAAGAGGGCCCAGCAGGAAAAAATGGGAAGAGGAAGAGGAAGCGGAAGCACAGGAAAGAATACCAGATTCCAAAGTCCTCGCTTACACTAAATTTAGTATTCAATTCCCCCATCCGAATTCAGCAGTCCCAGGCCTTCAAGTCTCCTTCCTTTCATCTTAGCTACTCACAGGATGCCATGCCAGGAATAATAATAGCTGACATTTACATAGGTTTTAAAGTTTACAAAGCACTTTCCTGGCATTATTTTATTAGAGCCTTGCAATAATCACTAAAAATAAGGACTACAAGTATAATTATCTTCAATTACAAATGAAGGAAACTAAGGTTAAATGATTTTGCACAAGGCCACCTAATTAATGTTGATTCAATTCAATTCAACAACCATTTTTAAGGGCCTCTTACCTATCAAACATGGTTAAGCTCTAAAGTTGCACAAACAAAAAAACAAAATCAATTCTATGCAACTGAACTTCGAACCCAAGTCTCCCTGGATTCTATGTCTGGAGTTCATCTCTCCCAAGACCCATATCTGCCCTGAGAAAAAAGTCACAGCAATAGGACCATTATTTTTCATACAGAAACACCATGGAGGGTTCTGCTCTTCCTCTGACAGAGGAAGAATACTGGAAATTTGGAAAGCAGATAAAAACTTAGTTCCTTTGCCTAACAGCAACTATTAAACACTACATTTGCCACCCCCAGAGAACTTGCAAAAGTCATTCATCCCCTGAATCATCCCACACCTTCCTAACCTAGGTAGGCCTATAAAGGTAGACTGGCAGCATCTGTGAGAACTGAAACCAGCTGGTCTGCAGCAGCTAAGCAGGGTAAAGTCTGCAATCGATTCTCAAAAAAATTTATTGGCATGATACATAACAATGTGACAACCCAAGTCAACAACAGGAAACAGACAAGCCTGAGTCAGAAAGCCATGGAAGAAAGAATAGTTTGAATAATTTTTGATGGATTGTAGTTGTTTTTTTGTATTTTTGAGGAATGATAGTGGTTGGTGATTATTTTAAATCATCGATTTTAATCTCATTTTACAGATGAAGAACTGAAGCTCACCGAGATTAAAGGACTTGCCCAGTATAGAAGATTGTGCATTTTGTCAGAAATATTTATTATACCTGCTGACTGATTTTGCTGAACTTTTTTTCTTTTTTCTAATAGAGGCAATCGGGCTCCTTTCTCTTTAAATCTTTGTTACAAGAGATGACTCAATGGGGAAAGGAGATAAAGAGGAATATATAGAAACAAACGTGCTATAAAAACAAAAGACATTTAAAAAGTCTTTGGCAAAACCATTTTCTGACTCCAGGTTCAGAAGAGTTTCCACTGTACCTCCTGGCATCTCCCTGAGTGATTCCATCTCAAGTTCCCAAGCTCTGATGGAAGCTGCTCTGCACACAACAGATCGGGGTAGAGAAGAAGGAGGAGATGGGAGAGGAAAAGGAGTAGTCATCCTCACACCCAGAAAGATTCCCTGAATCAGTTAGAAACCAAACTAACTGACTCAACAGAAGACTCAAGAGGAGCCCAGCACAAAACAAAACAAGTAGGGTCCCAGACCCTACCTGCTACCAATTCCTTTCCCCCATGCCAGATTCCTTAAAACCCGAGGAACCTAGTCAACTTGGCCATAATGGTCACTTTAAAAAACAGGCGCCAGACAAAACAGGGCCAGTACTCATCATGAACCTTCTGACCCAGTTACCAAGGTCTTGTAACTGGAACCTTTTGAATGAGTGATAGGATAACTCAAAGCCTTAACTTAAGGGAGTAAGGAGAGCATTTAACCCCTAAATGTCCCTTTCCCCTGGAATCCTGGCTTTGGGATTGAGAGGGGGGCAAGAGGGTGAAGAGGGAGAAGTGGTCAACTAGGAGTTTCACAAGATTTAGAAGTAGAAAGGAACAATGATTTCGTCCAACCTACTCAATTTAGAGATGAGAAAATTGAGGGAATACTCAGTGATTAAGGTAAAAATTAAGTAGCCAAGCCAACTCAAACTCAAGCCTTCACCCACTGAAACCACTGCTTTTAAGAGCTCCAAAAATCTAAATTTCCCCAAGGTGTGGAAAATAGTTGTGTTTCATAATCAGTTGTGTTATCCATACAGAAACGCAGATAGATCACAGAAATTTTTTCAACAATTCTTTTTATAATGTTAGCAGATCTTGTTTTTGAGCCTGAAATGGCATCTATCTATCTCCTGATAATCAACTTTCATGAAAAGGGACTAATCTGCAATTCAATAAGTAAAGGCCACTGTACTCAGAGAATAAATTTCAATGTGTTTTTTCGGGTGGAGGGGGGAAGAGAAAGGAGGAAAAGATAGAAGCAGCTGCCCATGAAGATCAGTGCTCAAATCAGGAGCCCGGTGTTCCTGCATTCAACCAAGGGAAATGATACACACTCAAACTCCCTTCAGGGGGTCATGGCAAAGGCTCCTCTTGGGGTAACAACCTGTGCCAATATCTCTCTACCTTGAAGATCAAAGCCACTGTGTGTAGACTCACAAGTCCCTCAAGCACACCCACTCCAAACAGCCCACCTCTTCCAGGAAGCCGAGTAAATTTTCTCCATCTGTCAAACACAGATCACTTCATATAAGGACCACAATTACAAGAAGAAATAGACATGGGAGAAATTCAGGTGTGAACAGGCTAAAACAAACCCCTTTCTCTTCCTGAAGTACATTCCTCCTCAACCTTCATGTCCATGTCATTTAATAAATAAGCCTTAGTCAGCAGAGAACCACAAGGATCCCAATACTGGGAAAGGAAATGGAAGGAACAGTTAAGAGAGAGGATGATCATACCTGATCCAAAATCTCCCCTTAGAGAAGGTTATCGTGCAAGAATGCAGTTCCAAAGTACCTCAGCCCACCAGAGATAGCCACCCATCCCAGGTCAGAGAAACCCTGTGCTTAGTATCTCCCGCTGCTGAAATTTGCTCCTCCAAAGGCAAGCACTTAAAGCAACTCTGAACTGGAAGAAACTTTAAAAGTCACATCGTCTAATCCCCTTTTTGTACTAGATAGGAAAACTGAGGCATAGGGAAGTCAAGTATCTTAGAATCAGGATTACTGAGGTGCTAAATGACCAAGCTGGAATTGGAACTTAGTTCCAATGGCTCCCTGTCCTGTCTCACAATAGTGGGCACCCAAAGGTATCCATTTTACCACTCCAGCCAGACCTCCTTTCAACATTGCCTATATAACTGTGCATTTGTACATGCACATTTCACAAAACCTCCTCCGCCTCCATCAAGCCTGATTCTTAGAGAAGCTGCTCCTAAAACCAAATCGCTAGCTAATTGAAAGAAATTGCCTGGACAGATTTTTCACTGAATAAAATATATTAATATGCCCTGTTTATCTGAAGTCCTTTAGCGGTGAGACCTTTTGTTTCTGGACAGATACATAGGGGCATTGCTTCACTTTGTTCAATTATTCCCCAACTCTTCTTTCCTCAAAATAATTATTGAACTCCAAAACCACACAGCTTTGGTTGAACTGGGAGATAAGGAGGGCAATGGGGAGGAGATCATCCAGGGGTGGGTCCTCCAGCATGTACCAATACATCTCTTCACAACACTCACCCCAAAGGCACAGGACAGAAAGTGGGAAGGGAAAGAAACATTCCCTTCTTCACCAGAGGCAGATATCTTGTAAGACTGCATGCCCCCTTTCTCTCCTCCGACACTGCCATCCCTCTAACATAATCCCTTATCACCTCCTGCCCTGATTATTGCAAGTCTATTCAAATTCATTCTCCATTTTGCCATTAAAAATTATTTTCTTATAGCAAAGCTCCAAACATATCATGTCCCCATTATATGCTCAATAAATTCTAGTGGCTCTATTGCCTTCAAGAGCAGATACAATATGCTCTGTTTGATCTTCAAGAAATCCTTTCTGACCTACCCCTCCAATCATTCCGCTCTTCTTATACCTTACTTCCCAGCACAATACTCTGATCCTCTGACTGGCCTCCAGCTGCCCCACGAAAAAGTCATCTCTGCTCCCAGCATTTTCCCGGTATGAGCTGTCCCTCCCCAATTCTGACTCCTGACTGTCCTTTAAGTCCCAAATAAAATCCCATCTTCCACAGGAAGCCTTCCTCCTCTTTATTCCAATGCCTTCCCTCTAGTCTGTAGATAGAGATATGTGTGTGTGTGTGTGTGTGTGTGTGTGTGTGTATACACACACATATGTTTCCATGTTCTCTGCTTCATTAGACTGCAAGTTCCTTGAAGACAAGAACTGTCTTTTGCCTCTTTTTGCATGCCGTTGCTCGGTAGAGCGTCAGGCACATAGCAAGCACTTAATAAAAGTTTATTGATAGAGTTTCTCTCCTGGATGTTCCCTCTCCGCTTCCCAACTCTTTCCCTCTATCTCTAAGGAAGAGTGTCACACCTCCCCCTCCCAATCCCCCACTCCCCTTTAAAAAAAAAAAAAAAAAAAAAAAGGCACCACACCCGGCCAATTCAGCCTCTCCCTCTGTGGCACCTGGTTTGGCCACTGGAGCCTGTCTGTGGGTGTTTCCCAGGCCCAAGGCAAGGGACCAGGGAATGTCAAAACAACAGAAAGGGAAATAACCTGTCACTGGACCTCTTTCCTCCACATCCCCCACATCTCCCGAAAACCAAACTTCGGAGGAGCAGCTTCGGAAACCCCCTCCCGGAGCTTGGCGCCCAGCGGCTCCGCGAATACGAGAAAGCCCTACCTGTACCAGGTGAGGGGCCCGGGAGTGGGACGGAGACATGTCCCATTTCAGCGAGGAAAGAGAGGGCTCCCTCTCGGGCTCTGGAAGCAGCCCATTTCTACCTGGACTACAAAAAGGAGCGTTCGGCTCTTTCCCCGAAACTAGTCCCCCGCCGAGACTTTGTGCACCCCGCCCCCACCGCACTGCACTCACCGGCTCTCGGGGGAGCCGGTGCTGCCCTCTTTTTCAGCCTAGTGCCCCCCGAGTGGACGTCCCGTCCCTCCTCTTAACCAGCCCCAGAACGGACTGGCTCTCCAAACAGAGTTCAGCTAAGCTCACCCGTCACCACTGCGCTCCAGGCCGGCCGAGGAGACTGGTGGCTGGCTCTGTCCGGGCGGGGACTCCAGGTTCCGCTCCCAGTCCCACACCAGCCCTTACCTGCCCAGCCCAGGTGCGAGGAGCTCACGTCACCGCCGCGGTCCCTCCCCACCCCCTCCCCGCAGCCCGGTAGCCCGAGCCCCGCCCCCGGGCGCTGGGATTGGCTACGCCGCCAGGAATGTGATACTTCGCGTTCCACCGCGGTCTTTTTCCCTCCCTCCCGCTTCGATCCGCCCCGGGCGGGGGAAAGTCCCAGACTTAGGGTCCGCTCCTTTGTACCACGAGCGGTTGTCTTGGAACGGAGAAAGGTCCGCGAACCCTCAGCAGAGTTCGTCTCAGCCGAGCCATCCCTGAAGTTCGGCCATTCCCTGGTGGTATGTGTCACAGGCTCAGGGGGCAAGTCTTTAAATCTTTAGGAGGGGCAGGCCCTCAAATCAAAACGTGCAGTTTACAATTCCCCTACTCACCGGAACCACGCGCCAGGTCTTTTTCGGATCTGGGACTTAGTCCCGGCATCCGCGTTTCAAAACCTAATCCGTGGGAATAACCGCTCGGAGAGTGGAGTCCGCAGGAAATGGTCATTTACTCCGGGGCAGAGGGTGTGGCAACTAGTCCCTCGGGGGATTGGGTGCTACTGGTTTGAAGTGAAAGTTGTTAAAAGACAGTCTTAATTCTTCTGGACTTGCCTTAGGACACTGCCTGGTCAAAGCAGGGAAACAAAACAGCAAGGCCTCTCAGCTCAATTCATCAAACATTTATTGACCACCTCCTGTGTGATCGGCAGGTGCTGCGGACAGCACCGGACGAGCAAGAGCCGATTTTCTCCGATGTTGCCCCTTAGCACCTCTCTTCCCTAAGTGACAGGAATTAGAAATAGATGGATGGATGGATGGATGGATGGATGGATGGATAATGGATAGATTATAGATATAAATTAGAAAAATCATTTATTAAGCACTTTCTATGTGTTAGGTGCTAAGTGAAAGGGATACAAACACAAGCAACCAGCCCTCGAAAAGCTTGCCTTTTATATAGAAAAACCTTGATAAAAGGTGATTCCGAAGGGGATCTGGGTATGCCTGAAGCATTGAAACATTAAGTCCCAACCAAGGAACTCTGCTCGCTAGGCAAGTTGAGTGGAGAGTTTAGAATAGATAGAAGGATCACTTTTGTTATTCTCTGTATCTGGTGACCTCTCTGGATTGTAGGATTAAACCTAAAAGAGACCTCGGAAATCATTTAGTTCAAACCCCTTCTTTTACAGTTAAGAAATTATGGCCCAAAGGAGTCGGATGACCAGCTCCATGTTTACACAGGGCATAAGGAGCAGATATATTTGAACTGATATCTTATGCTCTTCCAAATGCAGCCTGTTGCCTAAGTCCAATGCTGGGATTTCAGAACCTATGAAAACACTCACTTATGTGATCTCATTCTGGAAAGTCAGATGATCCTTCACTTTACTCACTCACCGAAATTGCCGTAAGTCACAATTGTAAAGATCTGTGATGTCATTGAAGTCAGTGCTCCTCCCAGCCATGCAGACAGAAATCCCCTCCCTGACTTATAGACCAGCCGAGTCTACATAAGTTGTCATGATTCAAAAGCAATCATCACTTGGTAGCCACCTTTCAAGGATGAGCCTCTCCATCCTCGGGGGTGACAGTCATACAACCAAAGGGTCCTTGCTCAAGGAGGGCCAATTTCATTGGATCTGCTAGGAATTTAGCTTTGTCGGCATGATCTTTGGAAACACAGGGTCACTGAGTATCAGCATCGGAATCAAAAGAGACCTGGGTTCAAATGTTGCCTCTGAAATATTAGCTATAAGATCGTCTTAACTTCTAACCTGTGAAATATGGATAATAACAGTACTGATTTCACAGGGTAATCCGGAGGATCAAATGAGATAACATGCATAAAGCACTCCACAAATATCAACTTTTATTATTAAAAAGTGATGTGTGTATATGTAAATACACACACATATATTGGCTCATTTCACACAACTCACAGCAATTCTGAGAGAGGCAGTACCAAATAAAAATACAGATGAGGAAACAGATTTGAAATTAATAGCAAAATAAGTATTCAGAGCCTGTGTTTTCTAACTCTAGTCTAGATTAGCAACAATTTAACTAGCTAAAATATTAGCAAAGATTTAATCACTTGATTATTTTATTAATATTCTGAAATGTATGGAGGGATTTCTGTGGGTTATTAGTTTAGGGTAAGGGTTCTGGGGTCTGTTTTGATAACTATATTTCAATAAAGGAGAAATTAAACAAGCACTTATTAAATAACTACTAGAACACTGTGCTAAGTACTTCACAAATATTATAGCATTTAATCCTCATAACAATCCTGATTAGTGATAGTATTATCTCCATTTTACAGATGAGAAAGTTGAAGCAGACATCGTTAGGTGGGATTTTGCCCATGGTTATACAGAGAAGCATCTGAGGCTAAATTTGAATCCAGGTCTTCTAGACTGCCTTTATGGAGTAGATTTCCTTTGCAATCCTATTTATTTTATTTTATACATTTAGAAACATTGTTTTGGGGGTTGAGGTCCTGCAGGTTTCACCAAATTGCAAAAGGGGTCTATAAAAGAAAAACATTTAAGAACCTCAGTCTAGAGTAAAGACTTGGAAAATCTAAAAAAAAAAAAAAAAAAAAAAAGACCTATCATTATCCAACAATCCATTGTTTTCTCTATCCCAAACACATAACCTCACCAAGACAAAAAGATACAGCTGCCCTAACCCATGTATACAGCCTTCAGGCTATAAGTTCTGATTTTATAACTTTTTAGTTTTATCTTTGAGCTTTTTTTTTTTTTAACCTTTTCCTTTTAATCTGATTTTTCATGGGTGAAATATTGGGAACCAGGTACACAACTTGATTTGTCTGCTCACATGTCCCTAGGAATGTCCATCTATTAATCAGGAAGCCAAGCCTTAAAAAGATGATATTCACTTAGAATATGGGATCATAAAGTGTTAAAAAGCCAAAAACTACTTTAGAGATAATTAGTTTAATCTCATTTTTCAGAGGAGAAAAATTAGTCTCACAGGTATAAGCTACACAGCTAGCTATTGTGTGAGGTGGAATCTGAACTCAAATCTTTCTGCCTCCAAGTCAAGACAATACATTATGCTTCTCTTTAAAAAAAAAAAAAATTCTGTATGAAACATAAAATATTACTTTAAACCCTTAGCCTTTAACTGAATAGAACCAAATGAATTAACAATAAGGAAACAAGAAGTTACTTTTGACCTCTTCTCAAATTGTCAAAATCTGGCTGTAATTGAATCTGCTTTCTCTCCTTTTTTCTTTCTTTTAAAAACATATCCATAGTCATCATGGCTATAGGTTTTATATCCCTGCTTTTGCAGGGTATCACATTATGTAGGTCTTTCCTTATAATAAGTTATATAAGGTTAGAATTTGAGCTATTGGATTATAAACGCTTTGAAGGCAGAGCCCGCCTTTTGCCTCTTTTTGTAGTCCCAGTGCTTACTTAGTACATAGTATTTGGTTTAATAAATGTTGATTGATTGATAATCCAATATCAGTGTTTCAGTAGTAAAAATGAAATTATAAAGTGGAAATAGGTATAGAAAAATTGCACGTTTAACATATATTGAATTGCTTACTCTCTAGGGGATAGAAAAAAATGGAACACAAGGTTTTGCAAGGCTGAATGTTGAAAACTCTCTTTGCATAATCTGAAAATAAAAAGTTATTATTAATATTTTTAAAAGATTCTGTGAAAAAGCTTTGTCTCTCTCTCTCTCTCTCTGGTCCACATAACCCTCTTCCTATTGTGTCCAAAGAGTAAATATCACACTTTATTCACAGCTCTAATACCATGGAATTAATCAGGTACTAGCACTAATTTCCATAGAACTGGAAGTTTGAGCTTTGGAGACCTCGGGGATAGGATTCTCAGCCAAATGGTGCATCCAGACAACCTGACAGGGAGGCTGGAAGAAGCCAAGAAACCAGGACAAGAGCTCAATGAGGATTTTGGACTTGGAATTAGAACAATGCTATATAGGAATCAAACTAAGTTATGAAACAAATCCTGTTCCTCTCTCCAAAGAGTGAGATAGGGTAAGGGGGACAAGGACTCTGCCTCTCATGTCAGAAGAGAATGTTTATATATTTGTTACCATACATTTTGAAATATTTGCTACTTTGTAAAAACTATTTGGGCAGTTAGTAGCTAAATGGAACTGGGGTGCTGGGGATCCTGACAAATGGTGGACTTGTTTTCCTGATCCTTGGCAAGGATTTTTCTAACATATATGTCCATCCTAGAAGACTGACACAGCCCTGACCTGATCCTGTCTCAGTGCCCCCATAAAGGGTGTTGTTTTAGATTTTAAAGAAAAGGACTTACTCTGTACTGGGCCCTATGCTTTGTTCTAGGAATACAATACAAAGAAAGGCCAAAAAGAAAAAAGTTCCTGCTTTCAAGGAGTTCATATTAATTGTCCTTTGGAAATTGCATGGTTCTTTTCATAAACTCAAGCTTTTCCCTAAACAATTGTCTACCTTTAACCCATTCTTAAAAACCAATATTCTTTCAGTGATATTTTTATGAATTGAAATTATAGAATAATAATAATCTCTGAAAAGTTAAAATTGTGAATGATCCAAAGGACAGGAGAAAATTACATGGGAGGCTTGAGTAAGGTGCAATTCAACGTGTGTGTGTGTGTGTGTGTGTGTGTGTGTGTGTATATATATATATATATATATATATATATATATATATATATATATAGTGCGTGTATGCATGTGGGTACATATGTGTGCTTATTGTGTGTATATATATGTGTGTGTGTACATATATGTGTATATACATGCATTAAAGAGAGAATGGATTTATTGAAGCAAAGGTATCAACCTTATAGAGTCCAAAACATCAGATTAAAATGTAATTGGGGAAATATTGAGTTAAATAAATAAAAATAGAGTAACATATAGGAAATATTAAAAATATTATAAATATTTTTTAAAATATGCTGCCCCCAGGGATACTTATATTTAGATTTGTGGCCATAGTTTCTATTTGAGTTTGATATCACTACAATAAGACATCAGAGAGATAAAGTCTTCTTATTTACAATGTATAATACCATCAGATGCCAACCCTGAAGTTGTTATCATAGCTCCTAAAAGAACCTAAAAATATATCTGGTCCAAACTTCTCATTTTATCAATGAACAATCTCAAGCCCAGACATGCCAAGTAATTTGTCCCAGACCTAGGATTCAAATCCAGGTCCCAAACTACAAATCCAGCCCTATTTTCATGGTTCTGCACTGGGCTAAAATTACAACTTAATATCTCTGTGGACCTTTGTTTTCTTGTCTGTAAAATGGTGGAATTGGACAAGTTGCCGATTCCAGCTTTAAGTTGATGTCCTATGATAATGAGTCTTGACTTTAATAAGAAGAATTTTGTTGCTGTTGAGACATGTCTAACTCTTCATGACCCCATTTGGGGTTGTCATGGGAAAGATACTGAAATACTTTGTCATTTCCTTCTCCAGCCCATTTAATAGCTGAAGAACTGAGGCAAATGGAGTTAAATAATTTGTTTAGGATCTCACAGCTAGTAAGTGTCTGGGATCAGATTCCTGAATTCAAACCCAGTATTCTCTTCAGTGACTGCCCCTAATAAGAGGGATTAAGTTTAGATATTAAAGAACTTCCTGACTCTTGGAGATAATATGAATTGAACTGGACCAAGGCTTCTGAAACTTTTCCCACTTGCAACCCCTCTTTGTCCAAGACATTTTAATGCAAATCTGGGTATAGAGGTATATAAAATAGGTATATAAGCCAAACATTTACTGATAATAAATCATAATTTCATGAACTCCACATTCAGTTATGAAATCCTCATAGTGGGTAACAACCCAGGTTTAAGAAGCTTTATTCTATACTACCTTGGCAGAGTATAAACACATTCTTCAGTGGAAGTACAATTTGAGACAATTTATAAAGGTGTTCACTTTTTGTACTTTGTGGACAAGTCACAACCCTTCCTAGGTCTTATTCGTCATTTGTTAAAGGAGGAGACTTAAAACAGAAGACCTCTCTGAGGTCACCTTCTCCTTTAATTCTAAGATCCTATATTTGGCCTAAGGAAGAAAGTGTCCTAAATGAAAGAAAAGAGACAGGCTGACCCTCTCATGGTGAGATCATAGTCTTTTGGGTCTCAGAACATATCCTCACTTTGGGTCTCAGGAGTCTAACTCCCTCTATAGGTACATATCTGGAGTTTCCCCTGTGTTTTTCCTCCTGCACAGGTGGGGCTTAGCTGACTCAGCCATGAGTCTGAGTTTCGGCAGTGTGGAGCATATTGCAGAACACAGGCCTTGATTCATGGCAATAGGGAATTCCCTTCGCCTATGTGTTCATTCCCACCCTATCGGGGGCTTTCAAGAGGAGAGTGGGCTTCCTTTCACTGGGCAGAGATGTTAATCAGAATGCCAAAGGTGTCGCAAGATATTCCAGTCCACTAATTATGGACTGTCTCTAGTTGCCTCAAAGGGCAGGAGTGAGCAAGAGGTGTGAAAAATGGACTTTGTCATAGGTTAGATACAAAGGAATCTGTGTAAAGGGCTAGGGTATGGTAGAGTTCTGGGCTTGGATTCATTCAGTAAGGCCCAAATTCAAACCCAGTCTCAAAGACTAAATAAATAACTGTAAATTAGGAAATAATAATCCCATATAATTAATTTTAATAATTTTTTTCAGTGAGTAAAGTTATAATCTTTTATTGTACTTACATGTGTAAATAGGAAAATAAGGACAAAGAATACAATAAGAATAATAACAACTATCTTATCAGGCTTTTGTGAAGATCAGCTAAGATATATATGTCAAGTATTTTGCATACTTTAAAGTAGCTATATAAGTTTGAACCATAATAATTATAATAGCTAACATTTATGTAGCACTTAAATATTTGCACAACACTTTATAAAATATTATCTCATTTGATTCTCATATCTGATAGCAACTCTGGAAAGTAGATGCTATCCTTATCCCCGTTTTACAAATCCCTTTTACAAGGTAGAGGCTCTCAAGCTTTTTTGTGTAATAGGCCTCTTTGGCAATATGGTGCTTCCTATGCACCATGGACTCCTTTTCAGAATGTTTTTTAAATAAATGAGTTCAATTGCAGGATAACTCAACTGAGTTCACAGATCCTCTGAAATCTCTTCCAAGATACTTTGGGGTCCTATGGACCTCAGGTTAAGAACTCCTCTTCTAAGTGAAAGTTGAGGATGGGCTAGGCAGGTGACTTGTCTCACATTTAAAAATAAAATGTTGAAGTAAGAGGGATTTTTTAATTTTTTAATCATTTGTCATGTTTGACTCTTCCTGACCCTATTTGGGGTTTTCTCCTAAAAGATACTAAAATGATTTGCCATTTCCTTATCCAGTTCATTTTACAGATAAGGAAACTGAGGCAAGGAGGGTTAAGTGATTAGGATTAGTTATAAGAATGAACTTTCTAGCTCTTTGGGGAGCTTAGGCATGGGAAGGAAGTGAAGGAAACTCTCCTTTTGGAGAAGTTTTCTACTTGCTAGAATGGATCCTGAGTGTGGTGATACCTAACTTCAGTCCCTCCTGTTTCTTTTTTTCTAGTCTTGCATTTCTGGCTCTACCCTAAGTATTGTTAGGTGCCAGGTCTGTGGGGGAATGTAGTGAATAATAACCATCTGATGCATTGGCTCCTTTCTTTCAAAGTTCTGTCTTCCAAATTTGCCCTTAGCAAAGTGTCATTTCCAGAAGATGGAACATACCACCCAAGACCCTAAAATAAAATCTTCATTTTTTGTCATTGTTGGGGATTTGGAGTAGGGAAGAAGAAATATCAAAGAGATGTGAAGTTGTACTTCCTTAAAACAAAAATATAATTATTTGATCCCTGAAATATGGACAGATGGCCCTGTAGTGTATTCACAGAAGATGAATGGATTTGGCTGTTCCATGGCATGCTATCGGAGATATAATCGTGGCATTGGAATTAGGAACACCTGGGTTCCAACTGCATCAAATACTTTATTAACTGTTGGAACCCAGGCAAGTCAATTAACCTCAGTCAGACACAGTTTTCTCACTTGGAAAATAGCAGCCTTTTTGCAAAGTTATGATGAGGAACAAATGAACAATAAGGGAAAGTGAGTTGCAAACTTTAAGTCACTCTTAAAATGCTAGCTATTTTTACTCTATCCCCTAAACAAACTGGATGTTTCCCTTAAGGAGAGTTTTGTTTCACACATATGGCCTTTCCCCTCACTACCTGAGTCTATATTGGGAAAACAGGAGAAATAGAATTGACATTGATCTAAGTCTTTTAAACATAACAATCTCCAAATACTTTTCGGTCTGGATCAGTTGCTGTGGTCTGCCTAGAACTAGTTCTGTGAACTCAAATATACACTCTGAATCTCAATTTCCTCATTTATAAAATTGGGGAAATAATGTTTTTACTAAGTTTACTGATAAAGTGTTTTATGAGTTCTAAACTGTCAACCTGAAGTAGGCAGTTAAGGCACTCCCTAGAGAGGCAATTAAAATTATATACTAGATCTGGAGTCAGGAGGATCTGAGTTAGAATTCTATATAGTAAGTAGACATTTACTAGATGTGGGACTGTCTGAGCAAATCACTTGATTTCTTTTAGCTTGTTTCCTTATCTGTAAAATGAAAATAACAATTATATCATTAATGAGATGATTTCTATAAAGCTTTTTTGCAATTTTTAAAGTCTATTAGCGAACAATTTTCAAAACTAGCCACTAACACAATTCTTTGTAATTTTACTTCTAATCTCATTTAGTTCAGTTCAAACTGCTGTCCTTCAGGTTTGGTCCTGGATCCTTTACTCTTTTCTCTCTATATTATTTCTCATAGGCTCCCATGGATTCAGTTATCATTTCTTTGCTTACAATTCTCACATTTATCCAGCCAACCCTAAATCTTACTGATCTCTTAAGCTCAGCATGACCAAAATTAAGCTTATTATCTTTCCCAAGCTTCCTTATTACTTTTGAGGGGATCACCATCCTTCCAATCTCTCAGATTCAAGCTAGGTATCATTCTAGCTCCTCACTTTTTGTCACCCCCATGCTCCTCTGTTGCTAAAGCCTGTCAATTTTACCTCACTAACATGTAATAAATGTGCCCTCTTCTCTCTTCTGATACTGCTTCCACTTTGGTCAGGCCATCAACTCTTCACATCTGGATTATCAAATATAGACTCCTGTTTGAGGTTCAAAGTCCTTCATAGCCTTCTTCTCCCCCCCAACCTTTCCAGTCTTCAGACATGTTACATCCCATCTAGTTCTCTCTGATACTGACTTCCTTGGGGTTCCTTAAACAAAAACCCCATTTCCATTTTCACTGGGCTGTCTCCCAAGTATGGTAAGTCCTTCCTTAGCATTTCTGCATCTTGGCTTTCCTGTTTTTATTCCGAGCCCAGCTACGATCCCATCTTTTACAGGAAGCCTTTCCCAACTCCTTTTAATTCTAGTGCTTTCCTTCTGTTAATTATTTCCCTTTTATCCTGAGCATTGTTTGTACATGGCTATTTGCTTTTGTTTTCCCCACGAGCTCCTAATAAGATTGTGAACTCCTTCAGGGCAAGAACTATCTTTTACCTTTCTTTCCATTCCCATTGCTTAGCATAAAGCATAAATAGGCATTTTTTTGTGTTGTTTATATTTAAGTTCAAAATAAAGAAAACTGAAAGAAAAAAAATTTAAGTAAACAAAACCATAAAGATCAAATCCGACTCAATTGAAGAAATAGCAGAAGATAAGAGTCCCATATTACGCTTAATTTTTGGATTTTTTCCAATGTATTTTTCAGTTATGCTCACTTTTTTTTCCTCTCAAATAAAATACTCTTTGTTGTATGGGATCTCTCTGTAGAAGGGGGAAAGGGAGTGATATATATATAGGATACTATAGTGATGTAAGATATAGAAAAAATCACTAAAAAGAAAGTTTAAAATAATTTAAAAGACAGATTAGTAGTAACCTTGGAGAGAGTCAGTGAAAAACACACAAATGCCTATTTATGCTTTATGTTAACTTGAAGGGTAAAAAATAAAAGTTCAGTGTTGTTCAGATATGTATTTTTCTTATTATTAGTGATTTGGAGCATTTTTTTCATGTGATTATGAATATTTTGTACTTCTTCTTTTGAGAACTGTTTAAGTCATGTTGTTTGGCCATTTATTTAACCAATAATCTTTGAATTGCCAAATGTGATAGAGAATTTGCCAGTCTACTTTGGTAGAAGTTCCTTACCTCAGAGCTCTATACACTGATAAGATCACAGATATGAGGTTCTCCCTTCTCCATCCATTACTTCCTCCATTCTCACTACCCCTCCCCAAAAATGAACAAACATGCTGTCTCCCTATTAAATGTAAATCCTTCAACAACCTGGACATTTTCATTTCTTTGTCTCCCTATCTACTAGAAAATTGGTGAGATTAATAAATACTCCTGGATTATTATCCACCTTAGCCATTTAGCATGGATATTCATAGTGAGTTGTCCCGGGCCAAAAAAAAGAAAAGAAAAAAGAAAAAAGAAAAAGACCTATTTCTTCTTATCTGTTAGTTTAAGAAAAAGGAATGCCCTGAGGGAAAAAGTGCTGTTCCAGCATTTAGGGCAAGACATTTGGAAGGTGGAATAAGGAAGGAAACAAGCACTTATTAAGCACTTATTGTGTATTATTTTCTGCCATTTAAGGCTTTGGGGTCTATTTCTTCACCAGTAAAATAAGAAGATTTGAGTAGTTGATATTGAAGCTCATTTTAAAATTTTAAATTGTACTTATTCTGTAATTAGAATCTTCTGCTTTTAATAACCTCTATCCCCTCAACTCCCAATTAATTTACATAATATGTGCCTAACAAAATATAACGGTATGTGTCTAAGAGAACCAAGTTATTGGATGTGTTTTGAGGAAATAGGATTGATGTTGATGGTAGCAGTATCAGGGAACCCTTTCTTCTCTCTGCAGATTAGATACTGAGGCCTAAGTTTGTTTTAAAGCCTTTTGAATAATCCTGATAAGTAAGGATATTTTAGTCATGTCTGACTCTTTATGACCCCATTGGGGGTTTTCTTGGAAAAGATAAAGAAATGATTTGCTATTTCCTTTTCCAGTTCATTTTATAGATGAAGAAACTGAGGCAAAGAGGGTTAAGTGACTTGGGCAGGATCCTATAGTTTGTGTCTGAAGCCAGATTGTTTTCCTGATTCCAAGCCCACTGTTGCATCAAAGTACCACATAGCTGCTCTTGAGTATGTGTTTATGTGTCTACTTACACATACATGTATATATCTATATATCTAGATAGGTATACACAGGACCTATTCAGAATGATTATAAGGTAGTTTAGCGGGGAATGCACTGGTACAGTAAAAGCTTCATGGAGAAGGTGGCGTTTGAGCTAATTCTTGAATTAAACCAGAAACTGCAAAAGTCAAAAATAGGAATAAAGTGTTTTTCATGTCTAAGGGAAAGCAAATACAGAGGAAGGGATGGTAAACTGCAATGTCATGTGTGCAGAGCTCTCATTCCCAAGAGCCAAATTTGCCAAATCTTGTCAATTCCATCTCCTCAATGTCTCCAGCATCTGTATCCTCCTCTCTTAATCAAGTATGGAGTAAAGGGCAAGAAGGAAGGTTTTGAATGGGGCCCTTTGACAGTTAGAACTGATAAAGAGTTCCCTCCTGGTCTCCTACAACCACACCCCTCTCACCACCGTGAGAACTTTCTCTTTCTTAAGATCAGCTGTTATTTCCAACCACAGTTTCACCACCAAATCACCCATATATATTTTTTTTGGTGGGGTGAGAGAATCCAACATATATTAATTCAACATGTATTAATTAAAGGTGCACTGTTCGCCAAGTACTGTAGGAGGTTTCATACTTCAAAGCAGCAAAGTATAGTGAAAGGAATTACAGCCAGAAGACCTGAGTTAAAATGTGCCTTCTGACATGTCTAGCTGTGAGTTCAAAATGTGCCTTCTGACAGGTCTAGCTCTGTGGCTTTGGGTGGATACCTTCACCTTTATGATCACTAGATTTCTCAGGAGCAAAAAGAGGAAAATGATATTTGCATAACTTATTCTATAGTTTCATTGTGAGGCTATCCAGTGAGATAATGGATACTAAAGCTCTCTCATTTTAAAGCCTTATCATTATTAGGGAAGATAAAATAGTAGGCACATAACCATAATTCAAGATAGATTGACATAAAGGTACAAAATCCTGGATAAGAACTTGAGGAAAGAGAGATCACTTCTGGCTGAAGCATTCTGGAAAGGCTTTTGGAGAAAGGAGGTGACTCCAATTTCAAACAAATTTCAAATTTTAAAAGGCAGAGATGGATGGATAGTGGGATAGTATATTCTAGGGATAGGGGATTGCAGCAACAAAGATGAAAGGTAGAAAAGAAAGAGGAATCAAAGCCTTCTGACTTTAAGGAAGAAAAGGTTATTCTATTTGTATGAGTTCTAATAAGCCTGGAGAATTAACCTTGAACCCATTTGAGGTGTTGGGGAAGGTATAAAGGAAGCTTAACAATCAGGGAAAGGAAATATTAAGTATTCTATGGAATCACTATGCTGTTTTTTACAAATATTTTCTCATTTAATCCTCACAATAATCCTTTGAGGTGAGTATTGTTAATATCCACATTTTACAGATGTGGAAACAGAAGCAAACAGATATTAAAAAGATATTAACTTGGGCAGCTAGGTGGTGCAGTGGATAGAACACCAGTCTTGAAGTCAGAAGGACTTGAGTTTAAATCTGATCTCAGACACATAACATAACACTTCCTAGCTGTATGGCCCTGGGCAAGTCACTTAACCGCAATTGCCTCAGGAATGGAAGGAAGGAAGGAAGGAAGGAAGGAAGGAAGGAAGGAAGGAAGGAAGGAAGGAAGGAAGGAAGGAAGGAAGGAAGGAAGGAAGGAAGGAAGGAAGGAAAGAAGGAAGGAAGGGAGGGAGGGAGGGAGGGAGGAAAGGAGGAAGGGAGGAAAGGAGGGAGAGAGGGAGGGAGGGAGGGAGGGAGGGAGGGAAAAGACCAGAGTCACATTGCTAATAAGTGTCTGAGGCTGAGTTTAACCATGACTCTAGGCTCAGAACTCTAGGCTAAAGCACCATCTAAGCCAGAGCTTCTTAAATTTTTCCTACTAGTGACTTCTTTTTCCCTAAGAAATTTTGCGCATCCCTGGGTATATAAGCATATAAAATAAGTATTCAGATCAAATATTTACTAATAATAAATCATAATTTTGTGACCCCCCACATCCAGCAATATCCCCTCTCCTTATAAAGGGTTGCAACCCACAGTTTATGGAGCTTTGAGCTAGACTAAAGAGATTTGCCTTGATTTCATCGACAATGGGGAGTCGAAGGAGGTTTTTAAATAAAGGAACAAACATCAGGAGGGTGAAACTGACAGAATAGGATGAATGGAAGCATGACATTAGAAGCCTTAGAAGATGAGGGTGTGAACAAGATCAGTGGAAAAGAAAAGGAGGAAAAAAGGATAAAGATGGGCAAAAAATGTTTTAAAGTCACATTAATCAGAATCTTAGAATTAGAGGACCTTTGTTGTATCACACAATAAAGAAGAAAGTCTAGAGAGTGTGAATTACTTACAACAGTACATAATAGTCAGTGAATTATTTGCAATAGTAGCTATATTTATCAGCCTTTTATAGTCTGCTTTTTTTTATAATAATAGCTTTTTGTTTTTCAAAATACATGCAAAGATAGTTTTTAATATTCACCCCTGCAAAACCTTGTGTTCCAAATTTTCTCTCCCCCACCCCCACTCTCCCCTCTCCTGGATAGTAAGCAATCCAATATAGGATTAAACAATTTAACCAATATAGATTAAACATATGCAATCTTCTAAACATCTTTCCACATTTATCAAGCTGCACAAGAAAAATCAGATCAAAATTGGGGGGGGGGGAACTAAGAAAAAACAAGCAAGTAAACAACAACAACAAAGGTGAAAATAAAATATATGTTTCTACATTCACCTCCATAGTCCTCTCTCTGGATGCAGATGGCTCTCTCCATCATGTCTATTGGAATTGGCCTGAATCACCTTTATGCTTTAATGAATTATTATATACCAAAGTATACAAAAGAGAAAAAGAGAGGAACACAGAAGAGGAGTACTATAGAAAAAGTCAAAATAGGTAGGCATTTAGTCCTACCATAACTATCTAGATATATAATCTTGAACAAATCATTTGCTTTCTCTGGACCTTATTTTTCTCATCTGTAAAATGAATAAAGCGACCATTAAGGTTCCTTCCAGTCCTAACATTCTGAATCTATTTTTATCTTTTACAGAGACAGGAAACTTTGAACCAATTGGATTGGGGGGGAAGATGCTGGGGTCGGGGGAAGAAAGGAAGGTGGGCAGGGATACCCACTGTCAAGGAAGATAGGGAAGTTAAAAAAGGAGAAAGGGTAACAAGGAGGAAGGGAAGATGCATCTATTACGTACCTATTATGTGCCAGACACTGCTGAATATTTTGTAAATATGATTTCATTTAAGCTCAGCTGAGCCCTAAAAATTCAGCTGGCAGAGAGCAGAGTTATGAAATCATGTGTAAACTATTAGGAGAATGAAAGGAAAAGCAAAGTGTGGGCCATTGTAGTCCAACTGCTTCATTTTACTGATGAGGAAATTGAACTAATTTTCTCTAATCTTAGTGAGATTAAGTGATTTGCCTGAAGTCACATAGAACCACAATTTGGACCTTAATGTATCCTTCTCTTGTTCTTTCCATAGTATTATTCTACCAAGGCTAGCAGGATTCACCTTTCTGGGAGGAATAATGGCCTCTGGTATCTATCAAGGAAATCTGGACTTTTCCTAACCAGAGAGTTCTTGACTGTCACTTGAGTCGATTCCTCAGCTAGCAGAGAATACATCTATGTTCTTGCTCAGCTGTTTCCAAAACATCTTCAAAAGAAATAAAGTGAGCCTGTCTTTTGGATAAATAGAAGGAAATGAAGGCAAGTGGGATTCTAGGAAAGTAGGACATAAAACAATAAATGTGAAAGGATCAGTGTAGACTAAACTTTAGCCTGATTTAAAGTGAGGGGAAGGGGAACACTAATCTCACAGTTTCTCATAAGTACATGTGAAGTTCTTTTTACACCATTCCCCCAACTGACCAATTGGAAATATGTTAATTATGTTTACTATTTCAATGGACTACCATTGAAAATCAGACAAGTTTTATAAAATGAAACTCTAAATTGTTAAGATGTGTAGTATTTATTTGCGACCTTATCCTCTTCCAGTCTCTTTCTTTATTAATACAATGGGAATAATAACAAATAATATCCACATTATCAGTTTATCTCAGGGTTATTTTCAGGAAAATAAGCCTTAGAGTTCTCTATATTGCTGCTTAAAATTAGGTAATGGGATCATCTAATCAAACTGCCTTATTTTCCACTCTTCTTATGTTGTATATTCACATCCTAGCGGATGTAGTCTCAGTCAGGAAAACTCCAACTTTCTTCATAGATTTGGATATGAAGTGATTTTAGAGATCATCAATTCTAACTTTCCACATTTGTGAGATGTGGAAACTGAGGCACAAAGCAATTTAGTAAATTGCCCACGGTCACACCAGGTTTTCTTTTGATTTAAGTCTAGCTTAGAACCACTAATTATCGGCTTTATCCTAAAACAAGTTACCTAATCTCACTACCCTCTTCCTTTCCTCCCTCCCCCCCAAACCTCCTGGTTATCCATTGCAGAATGGCTTTAGTGAGTGGAGCTTCCTTTCCTAGGAGCTCCTTTACGTCAATGAATGGCTAATCCAATGAAAAAGGGGAAGAGAAAGAACTTGTCTTGTTCCCTTTCTCAAAATGGCTAGAAAAAAAAAATTGTTCTTTTCATAATATTTTCTTCTACAACACTCCAGTTTTTTTTAAAATAGGTTCCATTCCATTCTAATTTCAATCACCAATTAAATGGCTATTAGATGCCAAGTACCCTTAGCTAGGTGCTAGAGATATAAAAAATGAAAACAAACAAAAAACCCTCTATTTCCTCAAGGAGCTAAAATTCCATTGGAAAAGGGGGAAGGAATAGACTACAGTCACACACAAAAAAATGAATGGAGAGAAAATTGAGTGAGGAGACAGTGGAGCCAGGTGGCTTCTTGGAAAAGAAGGCTGGATCTCTAGTGAGGTTTAAGATCTGAGTTCACATCCACCCTGAAGACGCCCACCAACAGTATGACCATCACTTAGCCTCTGCTTCAGTTACCTCATTTGTTAAAGAGAGAATAATAGTAGCACCTATCTCTAAGGATTGTCATCAGGGTAAAATGAAATATCATTTGTAAGACACTTTGCAAACTTTAAGTCAGTATATAAATACTAGTTATTTATGTAACGCAGGGAGGAATTGATGACTAAATTGAACTTCAAAGGAAGACAAGTAATGAATTTGAATCCAACTCCATTTCTAAAAATGAATTTTTCTGTATTTTAAAAGGCCTGGGACTCATGGAAGAAGTTGCTTATCTGCATCCAGAGTAAAAAACTGATAAATAAGACCATGCATAGAATGATATAAAAAATGTGTGAGTACACACATATAATACCCACACATATATGTGTACATATATACATATATATATATAAATATATATATAATTGGATCTAATAGTAGCCAGGGGGCAGGGAGGAATAAAAATGCATGAAAACATTATTATATATTTAAAAGGAATAGCAAAATGTACATAACAGTTTTTCAGTTTCATGTGCAATCATTTTTTTAATATTATTATTCTCTTATATGAAAATGTTTGTTTTACTCCATAAATTAAAAATAAAATAAATATGATTTTAAAAGGCCCCCAGTTCTCAGAATACTGGTAGAAATTTGCAAGGCTAGATGCTAAGAGTTAGGAAAATGGAAGACAAATAAGTATTGAGAAGAAGGGACTGACTAACTAGGGTTGGAAGAGCCTCAGGCTTAGAAGTACTATCTGAGGCTCTGTCTTGGAATGCATGTGCTGCTCATGCATGGGGTTGTGCCCTGTGGGCAGGATGGAAGTGACAAAGGTTCATAGTCCTTTGACTCTGGGCTGGAGAAGCCAGTTGTGGAAGTACTGGAGAGGGCCGGGACTCTCACTTAGCACCGAGGTGGGGAGGCCCCAGAGTTTCACTTGGGCTCAGAGCAGGCATTACAACTTCCCAGTTACTATTCCAGGTTGTGGCAAGTACCAGCTCGCCTTCCCTGCCTGTCAGGAAACTGTCCGTTTCTCTCGCTCAGGTCTGGACTAGCTGGGCTTCCATCGGGCAACCCAGATTCTGTTGCCTTGGCAGGGAGCTATTTTGGGGTTGGTTGGGGTTGGCTCTGAGTTTTATTGCTAAAGAGTTTCTACCCTTGGCAGCCCAGGTGACTGGAGTTCATGGACACAGAGATCTCCTACTATAGCATTAGTGGGTTATAGAAGGATGGGGTGAGGGGCAGAGTGAACCTAGAGTGAAGGGAAGACCCAAAAAAGAGAAAAGAAGGGGAAATGGAAGAACAGATAAAGTTCCTTTTCCTAGGGCACTTTCACCTAAATAACTACAGATAAGCCTTTGTTTTCAGGAAGGCTTTGAGGGATGTGCTCAGCTAAAGTTTCTTCTGCATACTGACCTCCAGGATAGAGTACCTTCAGTTTGTCTGGGAGCCTTAGTAGCAGGTATTCAAAATACTCAAATACTTTGGCCTCGTGAAGGTGGGAGATAATAGCCAGTTGTCCTTAAGAATACCTCCTCAAGAATACAGAGAGGCTTGGAGAGACTTACATCAACTGATGCTGAGTGAAATGAGAAGAACCAGAAGATCACTATACACTTCAACAACAATACTGTATGAAAATATATTCTGATGGAAGTGGATATCTTCAACATAAAGAAGATCCAAGTCACTTCCAGTTGATCAATGTTGGTCAGAAATAACTATACCCAGAGAAGAAACACTGGGAAGTGAATGTAAATTGTTAGCACTACTGTCTATCTACCCAGGTTACTTATCTACACTGTCTATCTACCCAGGTTACTTATACCTTCGGAATCTAATACTTAATGTGCAACAAAAAATGGTATTTACACACATATATTGTATCTAGGTTATATTGTAACACATGTAAAATGTATGGGATTACCTGTCATGGGAGGAGGGAGTGGAGGGAGGAGGGGGATAATTTGGAAAAATGAATACAAGGGATAATATTATAAAAAAAAGATAATTGTATAAATATGTTTACATATATTGAATATTGTATAGCATATATTGGATTGCTTAATATCTAGGAGAGAGGGTGGGGGGAGGAGGGGAAATTTTGGAACACAAGGCTATGCAACTGTCAATGTTAAAAAATAATGCATGCATATTTTTTGAAAATAAAAAGTTTTAATAAAAAAAAAAAGAATACCTCCTCAAGTGTTGTGTGTGAGGGAAGGGACGTCAGAAGGTCAGTCACTAGGTGGAAAAATAGATACCCAGAGGGATGAAAATAGTAAATAAAAACAAAACTAAACAACCAACAAAAGCCTGCTTTGGGAACCCAGGCAAAGGACTTTTCCTCTCTGACCATCAATTTCCTTATCTGTACAAGTAAGCAGAAGGACGATCTCTAGATCTCCAAAATGACCTCTCAAATCTTTTCCAGATCTTAATCTGATGCTCCTATGAATTACCCAAAATTCCAAACAAGAAGTTGCTGAAGTAACACTGGAATTGAGACCTCAGAGACTCTGGGACAATAAAAGTTATCAGGGTCTGTCCAGCCATTACGCCGGAGGCCACATAATAGGAATTGTTTGGGCTAACTCCCTGGATACCAGCCTTCCAGGCAGCCCGCAGGGGCCTCAGCCCACACAGTAGGTAGGGCACCTTTGGTTTCAGTTCTCAAACTCCAGAGACTTTCATGTCAAAGGTTAATATTCCAACTCAGAAGCCCTTTTGAAGATGAAAAGCTGCACTGAGGAGTACTCTGCTCTGGTACAGTAATTACCATCATTAAAGGTAATTTTACACACAGGGTTAGCAGAAAACCAGGGAACTTTGGTCTCCCCATAAGTAGTGCCTCACCTTGAGAAGATGGTTTTAGATTTATTGAATTTCTGAGTTTTGGTCTAAGCTGTTCCCCACCCTATCTCACCTCCTTCCACTTCAATATACAGAATAAATGATAATCCAGCCTTTATTTGAAAATTTCCTCAAAGGGGGGCACTTACTTTTCTACTTTGGGACAGCTCTAATTTACGGAACTCTTTTCTGATCTAAAATCCATCTTTTGTGTGTCTCCCATTTATGACTCTTGATTTGACCTCTTGGGCCATTCAGAACAATCCAATTGCCTTTTTTCTACATGTCTTTCTAGAGCTTGAAGATGGCTCTTGCTTCCTCCCTGCCACCTCCCTAGCCCCATCCAATTTTTCCTTTTCCATGCTAACTACCCTCTGATCCTCCAAACAATATTCTTGTGACATGAAATGAAGACTCTTATCTACTACTTAACCTCCAGTGAACAGTGTTCACCTTATCATTGTCTTCTCTATAATGAGGGCCCAGAATTGGTGAAACCCTTCCAAGTCAATTAGAGATAGGACTTCTATGCTCCTTAAAACACTTCATTTGCATAAGGAAATAGGCATTAGACTAATTCAAACAGCAAGTATTTACCAAGCACCTATTAAGTGCCAGGTACTGTGTTAAGCACTGGGGATGAAAATACAGGAAAATAATCCTTATCCTCAAGGGGCTTACATTCTATTTGGGGAAAATATATTCACAGAAAATTGAATACACAACAAAGACAACCACTAGACTGAGCCGCTAGAAAGCAGATTTTCATTTGCCTTTTTTTTATAACCCCAGGGCTTAGCACAGTGCCTAGAACAAAGTAGGTGTTTAGTAAATGTTTTTTGAAAGAGAAAAAGACCCATATGTGCAAACATATTTGTGGCAGCCCTTTTTGTAGTGGCAAGGAACTGGAAACTGAGTGGATGCCCATCAGTTTGGGAATAGTTGAATAAATTATGCTATATGGATGTTATGGAATATTATTGTTCTATAAGAAATGATCAGGAGGATGATTTCAGAAAGATCTGAAGAGACTGACATGAACTGATGCGAAGTGAAATGAGTAGAACCAAGAGAACATTGTACACAGCAACAATAAAAACAATATGATGATCAATTCTGACAGACATGCTTCTTTTCAACAGCAAAGTGATTCAGACCAGTTCCAATGGCTTTGTGATGGAGAGAGCCAGAGAGAAATGTAGGGACTTAATGTGGATCACAACATAATATTTTCATCTTTTTTGTTGTTGTTTGCTTATATTTTATTTTCTTTCTCGTTTTTTTTTCCCTTTTTCATCTGATTTTTTTTTCAGCATGATCATTGTGGAAATAGGTATAGAAGAATTGTACATGTTTAATATATATTGGATTACTTGCCATCTAGGGGAAGGAGTGGGGAAAAGGGAGGAAGAAAAAAATTGGAACACAAGGTTTTGCAAGATGAATGTTGAAAACTATGCATATGTTTTGAAAATACCCCTCCCCCCCTTTTTAAAGTAAATGCTTTTTGACTTGATTAATTGAGTGGGAGCACTGACTAGGAAGGTAATCTGGATTGTTTTCCAGTGGTAAACAACACTTAATCTAAAGTTCAAAGGAATCTTGGGATTCTAAAAGGTGAGAAGGGATTGCATTCTGTGTAAAGACTTAGAAGGAGCAGAAACTGGACTAGAATAGAGAATTCATGAAGTGCAGAGATATGCAATAAACCTGTATAGATAGACTGAAGCCTGATTGTGAAAGATTTAAAAAACAAATAGATGGAGGAATTTGTGGTTTTTATCTAAGAGGGAAGGGGGAGGCATTGGATGGTCTTGAGCAGAGAAGTAATATGATGAAATCTATAGGTAATGCAAGGTTACTGGCTTCACTTTCCCAGATTTATGCAACTGCATCACTCCTTCAGGGGTCTAAGGGTGCTTTGAGGGGTTAGGGTTGCTTTCTCTACTGTCTTTGATTTACCAGTTATGTACTCTCCAATCTTGGTCCACTTTGACTACTTCTGCAATTCTATTTAACTAATTAATATTCATTACAAAGTGATATTTACTTTGAGGATATAGTTTAAAAGCAACAACAAAACCCTAAAAACCCCACATCACTTTAATCTCCGGGGAGACCCAGCTCATTCTTAGAACACTTTCTTCATAAACTCGGATCTCATCAAATTCTTGCCCAAATGTGAAAGAGATGCCTGTAAGGGAAGGTCCTCATTCCCTGATCCCAAAGGGAATCTGTAAAAGGCTATCTACAAAGTCAAGGAGAGACTGTGACTGCAAGGTTCTTGTATTTCTGAGTCTCCTGAAAGCTCACTTTCCTGGTCTTTTGAAATTCCCAAGGTCAGATCCACTAGATAAATTTCTCTCACCTAAATCAAAAGAATCATATGTTTGATAGTAATGATAGTTAGCATAGCATAAAGTGCTAAGCACTTTATGAATATCATCTCATTTGATCTCACTATAACCTTGCTAGATTGGTGCTATATATTACCCCCATTTGGGGCAACTAGGTAGTTCAGTGGATGGAGCATTACACATGGAGTCATAAAGAACTGATTTCATATCTAACCTCAGATTCTTACTAGGCATGAAATCCTGAGGAAATCATTTAACTACTGCCTGCCTCAGTTTTCTCATCTGTAGAGTGGGGATAATAATAGCACCTTATGAGAATCAAAAGAGATAATAATTGTAAAGCACTTAGTACAATGCCTGTCACATAGCAAGTGCTATATAAATGGTAGCTATTATAACTTTTGCAGATTAGGAAACTGAGACAGAGGCTAAATATCTTGTTTATGGTCTCACACAGGTAGTAGTATCTGAGATTGGATTTAAATTCTGATCTTAATAACTCCAGGCCTAATATTCTATCCAGTGTATCAGCTACCTGCCTGTTGGTTGAAAGCCCTATGTCAGCTTTATAGGGACAATGTATAGTCCAGAAAATTCTGAAATCTTTTCAGGAAGGCTACAAATTCAAAGTTAGTTTTTATTTCTAATAAGGTAAATATCTCTAAATATAACCCACATAAACAAAAATTCTTTGGACAGATCTTAAATAATAATTTTTAATAGTATAAAGTATATAAAGTAGTATAAAGATACAATTTACAGCACCATCTGTCAAGATCAGGTGTTGTCAAAAAATATTTATTAAGTACTTACTATGCACCAGGCGTTGGGCTACGTGCTATTGCCAAAGGAAGAAATTAAGTCAAAAACAGAGATCCACAAGAAGAATCAGTCAAGGGTATACTAGTGTCTTTAGAAGACACCTCAAGTTCTTCCTACTCAGCTAATCAGAGGCTCCTTCATGCATTAGGAGAATTGTGTATTTATACAAGGCCCCAGTTATATATGCTCTGTGAACATCCAAATGGTAGCTCTGTGGAGGATGCATTGAAGAGGGGAAAGATATGAGACAAGAAAAACACTTAAGATACAATTGCATCTGTAAGAAATGACCAGCAGGATGAATACAGAGAGGCTTGGAGAGACTTACATCAACTGATGCTGAGTGAAATGAGCAGAGCCAGGAGATCATTATACACTTCAACAACAAAACTGTATGAGGATGTTTTCTGATGGAAGTGGATATCTTCGACAAAGAGAAGATCTAATTCAGTTGCATTGGTCAATTTTACCAGCTACACCCAGAGAAGGAACACTGGGAAATGAGTGTGAACTGTTTGCATTTTTGTTTTTCTTCCCAGGGTATTTTTAGCTTCTGAATCCAATTCTTCTTGTGCGACACAAGAACTGTATGAATCTGCACACATATATTGTATCTAAGATATACTTTAACATGTTTAACATATATAAGACTGTCTGCCCTCTAGGGGAGGGGGTGGAGGGAGGGAAGGGAAAAGTCGGAACAGAAGTGAGTGCAAGGGATAATGTTGTAAAAAATTACCCATGCATATGTACTGTCAATAAAAAGCTATAATTTAACAAAACAAAACAAAACAAAACAAAACAAAACAAACAAACAAAAAGATACAATTGCAACTCTCCAGGTTGAAAGATGACGGTGGTTCTGTGAATGGAAAGAAGGTAATAAATGCAAAAGATACTGTGGCAGTAAATTGACCAGACTTGACAATTTGGCAAGGTAAGCATTTGAATTAACTCCAGTTTGGTAAATCTGAGTGGCTAGAAGTAAGGATGATGCCTTCAGCAGAAAGAAAGAAATTTAAAATAGGGGAGATCAATCTTCCAGAGTGGTTTTCTTCATTTTTGGTCTAGTAGACTTGACAATACAGTAAGTAAATTAACTTACATGCTCAATGAGATCTCAGGGCTCACTTGAAAGATCTTAAGTAATTTCAGAAAAGCCTGGAAAGACTTGCATGAACTGATGCTGAGTGAAGTAAGCAGAACCAAGAGAATACAGTAACAACAAGATTATGTTATGATTAACTGTGATGGACTTGGTTCTTCCCAACAATATGTTGATTCAAGGCAATTCCAAAAGATTTCTGATGGAAAATGCCATCACATCCAGAGAGAGAACTATAGAGAATGAAAGTGGATCAAAGCATAGTATTTTTACTTTTTGTTTTTTGTTTGTTTGTTTGTTTCATGCTTTTCCCCCTTTTGATCTAATTTTTCTTGCGCATCATGACAAATGTGGAAATATGCTTACAATACTTACACATGTTTAACCTAAATTAGATTGCTTGTTGTCTTGGGGAGGGGGAGGTAAGGGAGAAGATAGAAAAAATTGGAACACAAAAACTTACAAAAATAAATATTGAAAACTATTTTTACATGTATTTGGAAATAAAACACTATTGAAAAGCTAGAAAGAAATAAAGAGGGAAAAAGAAAAAGAAAGAAAGAAAATGAAAGAAAGAAAGAAAATGAAGGAAAGAAAGAAAGAAAAAAAGACACACATTTCATGTAGGTCCGGGGTAGACTTTAAGAATGTTCCTTAGATTTGCTTTAAGTTGAAGTTTGTAGAACAAGGACTTTCCCTTAAATAAATTTATTTAATGATCAAAAAAAGAAGGAAGTCTTTTTTGGGAAAGATAATGCATTCTATTTTGGATTTTTTGAGTTTGCTGCTTCTGAGTTGTCCATTCTCCATGTCTCCAGGAGGCAATTGGTGGTATGGGACTGAAACTCCAAACAGACAAAGATTGGTTGTGTAGCTTCAGGAGTAATCCTTAGAGAGATAATAGGATTCATGGACTCTGATGAAGAGTGCCAATGTGTCAAGGAGTAAAGAGTCTATGATAGAAGTCTGGGGTACACACCAAGGGCTGTACTAGAGTTAGCTTGAACTCTTTTCCAAGAGCCAATTGTTAAATTTTGAGTGTGACCATTTACATTTTGAAATCAGGAAAAACTATCAACCAGAATTTGATTTATTGTTTTGTTGACTGTCTAGAAATAATAAAGCCATAGAGAAAATATTAATAATACAAATTAAATTTAAAGTATATGCATGATTTGTAATATTTTTTTCTTCCCAGAGCCAGCTGTTAAACATTCACTATCACATCACTGGGGACATTCACATAAATTGGTGGTGGAATGTAGATGATGATCTAGGAAATAGACTGAGAAAGAACAGATAGGAAAATCAGGAGAAAGCAGAATCACCAAAAGCCAGAGAAAAGAGAGTATTTAGAAGGGAGTGATCAACGTGTCAAATGAATCAGGCCTTTCTGTCTCTTCTGAGACTGAAGCTCTCTCTTAGGAATTACTTCAACATTTGTGTGTGTGTGTGTGTGTGTGTGTGTGTGTGTGTGTGTGTGTGTGTATACACATGGGTATACATATATGTACATACACAGATGGGTATTTGCATTTAATTTTCTCTGTACATTTTCCCACTGATAGAATATAAGCTGCTTTTATATCCTAATGCTTATTATATTTCTTGGCACATAGTAGGCACTTAGTCAATGCTTCTAGAATGAATGAATGATGGATTGAAGGTCCTAGAGAGTCAATCCACTAGATCTTTCTTTGTCTTTCTTTAAAAACCAGTTTTCAATAGGGCCAAGCCCTGGGAGGGGGAAAGAGAGAGAGAGAGAGAGTGCTCCTACAACAGGAAGGCAAGTTACGCCATACAGGGAGAGCTAGATGCTGGGCATGTGTGCACCTGTTGGATACAGCAGAGCCGGATTCCAAGAGCTGGTGATTCTCTAAGGGGTGGGGGTAGGTGGTTAGAGGATGGGAAAAAGTATTTAATTCTACAATGACATTAGTTTTGTGCCCAGAAGAGCATGTCCCAGTACTGACCAAAAGATAACAGTTTAGAATTGTCATTCCATGTAAGGCTGTAAAGATTTCTGAATCATCCTTTCCTTTCCAGGAGCCTGAGTGACGCAGAGAATTCTAGGGTGTGAAAGAATCCAGTCTATCCTCCCTGTCTTGAACCCTTTTAGGTCACAGGAAATTCTATCCTGATTTCTCAGGAAAGAGCTTCCATGAACCTCCTCATTTACCCCTCACTGGATTTTAATGATCACAGGCAGGTTGGAAAGTGAAAAAAGTCCATTTATCTCAGCCTTAGCAAGAAGAAAAAAGATTAAATTAGACTGCTTTCCTCTCCTTCCCTCCTTCTTCTCCTTCCCCTCCTTTCTCTCCCTCCCTCCCTTCTTTCCTTCCTTTCTTCCTTCCTTTCTTCTTTATTTCCTTCCCTCCTTCCTTCCTTCTTTTCTTCCTTCCCTCCTTCCTTTCTTCCTTCCCTCCCTTCCTCCTTTCCCTGCCCCCCCCTTCTCTCTTTCTATTTTTTGTCTTTACAAACACATGGCCAAACTGTGGGTACTCCTAGAAAAAACATTTTGGATCAGTGGCATAAGATAAAATCTGGGCTCTTAAGACCACCAAGCAAAAAACTTCTCATAGGAATCTTAGCATCTTTGCTGCTGTGCCTGAGAGTCATTAATTAGCTCCCCTTCATCCAAAAGGGAAGTGATAAGGGCTTATCAAGGAGGAGCTTTCTTATGCATGATCAAAATCTCTTTTGTTATTGTTTAAGTATATTTTCTTTTGCTCAGTATAAGAATAGAACTGCTGTCAATGGGAGTCTTCTGGTATATAACCACAATGACTTTATCTGAACCAGAACCTGGAGATCACCCACCAAACTGATTCCATTTATTTTTCTAAAACTGAAAGTTTGTTGTGAGTTTTGGTTATTAATGTGAGAATTTTACCCAAATTTCCAATGGTCCAAAAATGAAGACTGAGAATTTGATATTGGAAAACTACAGGGTGATGTTTAGGCAAAACTCTCCTTGGAGTGGGAGGGAGAGAGAGAATTAATTTTTATTAGTTTTTAATTCTGGAGTCTCTTGGATCTTTTTGCATTTCTACCATATGGATAACTCTTTGCTTAGCTCCAAGTTGAAACCCACTTCATCCAACTCTCATTCCAGTTAATGGCACTAATTTTTTCTAGCTATTCTTTCCAAGTTTCTCATAAGATGATGATGATGATGATAGTTCCCATTAGAATTTTAAAGTTTGCAGAATACTTTAAACATTTAATCTCATTTGTCCTATGAGGTAGGTGCTATTATTATCCTCCATTGTACATTTAATCTCATTTGTCCTATGAGGTAGGTGCTATTATTATCCTCCATTGTACATATGAAGGAAGTGGAACTAAGGGGTTAGATGACTTATCCAGAAACCATACAGCTAGTAAGTGACTGAGGCAGGATCTTAACTTATGTCCCTCTTTCCTCTAAGTCCTTCACTCTATTTGCCCTCACGCCAATTGTTTCCCCACTGTTGAGGTCTCTTGGGGCATCTAAAAAAGGAAATACTACATGGGCAATTAGTTCTGAACCTCAGAGTCCTTGAGGCTTAATGACCAGGTCTTACGATCTTTCCCTGGGCAGCAGCTGACTAACTTTGCTGCTCTACTCCTGTTCTCATTTTGCTTTATTTCATGAACATTGATTAAATATTCCCAGATACAGTTGTTTTCCTTTCTTTTCTTCATCTTGACCACCAATCAGCTACTTTTCCTCTAGACCTAAGAAGAGCTCAGTCCCTTGGACTGCCATTTTAAGGAAGGAAATTAAAAATAGTTAGGATGAAGTTTGGAACCCAGCATCCAGGATTGGAGTGTGGGTATAAGGTTAAAATTAATATTTTGCTGTTATTCAGCCATGTCCAACTCTTCATGACCTTATTTGGGGTTTTCTTGGCAAAGATACTGGAGGGGTTACTATTTCCTTTTCTAGCTCATTTTTTTACAGATGGGAAAACTGAGTCAAACAGGGTTAAATGAGACACTGGTCACATAGTCAGTAAGAGTCTGAGGCCAGATTTGAACTCATGAAGAGTTTTTCTTGACTCCAGGCCAGACATTCTAACTACTGCATCATCTAAATGACCAAAGATTATTGCTGGAACATCAGAAAAAGTATAATTTGCTTTATGTAACATCTTCACACGACATGAATAGTCATCATTATCAGTATATTTACACATGTTACATGTAAGTATGTATATATTGGTGATTTATGTTTTGGAGGGAGCACTGGGGAGGTGGGAAAAATAAGGAAACTTCTGTTGCTTAGATTTAATCCCCTCCACCAGTGAAGATTGATAACTTGTTTGTAATTTACTATATAATCATAAAAGTCTTTCAAGTTCCTGGAGATCTGAGAGGATAAGCGATTTGCTCATGATGCCATAACTACTATATGTCAGAAGTAAGATATAAATCTGAGTCTTCCTGATTCTGCAGACAGTCCCCTCTCCAAATCAATGTACTCTCTCTCTCTCTCTTTTTATTTTTATTCTCTCTCTTTAACAGGTATATTATATTACATGGTACATGTATCTGTCTTGTAGTGAAAGATGGGAAGACTGAGCATCACACAACTATCCATGAAATATCAAAAGACCTAGAAATCTTCCAGCATATTGGGCAAATCTGGTAAGACTCCCAAGATGGTATGAAGGTATGAACAAGTTTATATAATAAATATTCAGACACACACACAAATGAAAGCAAAACTCAGAATATGTTTAAGTTTCATGAAATTCCGAAATGATGGAGACTATGAGTTATCTCAGAGCTGAATTAATACTGGAACAGATTGGAACAGGGTTATTGAATTATGGCCAGCTGAATTTTGGATGGATATGGAGTGCTGGTAGTACTAATAATTCCAGTGGCCCCAATTGCTGATAAAAAATATACTCCTCCTGGTCTATAAAGTATACAGTATCCTCTGGTCCTTCTCCACATAATACTAATATTGTGGAAGTCATTGGGTGTGTGTGGGGAGGGATGAGTGGAATAATTGCGTGATTTGAGGCTGGATTATTCTTGGTTATATAGTTTAAAGGAAAAACAAAACACCTTCCATTCATCATCTCATTCCTTATTCTTCAAATGGTCTTGAAGATTTAAGAAAGCTTTTTGGTCAGATGGCATGTGTCTGAGCTCACAGAGTAGTCTATTCTGGGTGCTAATTGAACAGTACACAAGTACCTAGCATGTAAATTCTATTCTATGTTCAAGAATAGTCTTTGACTCTCAGTAGCCTCAGATGCAGGCACTTGTTGTCTGGGAAAATTCTAAGATAGGATAGTTCCCATAATGAGCCCAAGGATTATGTGTGATTAATAACACTGGCAGTTACCATCTCAGGATGCATAGTCTGCATAGTTCAGATACTAATAAATTTCTTGATAAAATCTACTTTTTTCAAGGAGTAAGGGGGAAGCCTTTTGTAGAAGCTTAAAAAAGAAAGCAAACACACACACACACACACACACACACACAAACCAAAGAAACCTGTTTTACTTGTGATAGGCAAATTTATGAGCCTGCAGGTAAGTATGCTTCAAAGAAAAATATTAACTCTTTAACAATTTTTTATCTTGTTACACAGACAAATGTCTTAGCAACATAATATATTTAAAATATAAGGGAGGTCCCCATAGCATTTAAATGCTATGCACTTAATGCACTATTTTTTCAATACATATTTCCCATTCGATACTACTAATAATATCACGGACAGTTTTATTCAATGAAGGGAGTTCATTAATATAACATTTTCTTTTAGTAGCAAGATTATGCAGTATATTTTCATTACTCTTTGACAATGTGGCTCAGTGCATAAGTTTTAATTTAGAACAACACCACTACAAAACAATAAACTATATAGAAAGAAATATGATGTATTATAGCATAAGTAGCCTTTATTGTTGTTATCTTTTAAAAAAATTAATCTCCATCTGCATCCAGAAAAAGAACTATGGAGATTGAATATAAATCAATACATGCTATGTTCACTTCTTTTTTCTGTTTTTTTTCCCTCTCCTATGGTTTTTCCCTTTTGCTCTGATTTTTTCTCTCCCGACATGATTCATAAAGCAATGTGTATTAAAAATAAATAAAATTTTAAAATAAAAATAATTAATCTGTGCTTCCAAGTACCTTTCCCTCTATATCTTATCCTTTTTGAGCATTTTTTTAAACCTAAAAAGAAGATTCTCAATATTCCTATATATTCCACCAAAACAAATTATCATATTGGCCATATCAAGAAATATATGACTCTTTCTATATTTTAAGTTCATCACCTCTCTAAAAGGAAGTAACTAGCATGTTTCATCTTTATTTTTTTGGACTTGTAGTCTATCATTTGTGTTGATTCAGTGTTCTAAAGTCTTCCAAGAGCTGTTTTTCTTTTTAATTATCCTCCTAGTTCTGCTCACTTTGCCTAGCATCAATTCGCAGAAGTCTTCCCAGTTTTCTTTAAGCTGCTTGTTTCATCATTCCTTATGGCATAGTAATATTCTGTTACATTCATATGTCCAAATTCATTTAGCCATTCTCCAATAGGATGATATCTTCTTAGCTTCTCATTTTTAGCCACCACAAATGGAGCTGCTATCAATATTTTTGTATGTGTCTCCTTTTCCTTTTTGTTTCATTTCTTTGGAGAACAGGTCTAGTAGCAGTATTATTGGATTAAAGGATATGCACGTTTTGTAACTTTGAGGGCATAGATACAAATTGATTTTCATGTTGGTTAGACCAATTCAGCTAGGTGACTCAGTGGATAGAGTACCAAACTTGGAGTCAGGAAGACTCCTGTTTTCAGATGCTTACTGGCTGTGTGACCCTGGGCAAATCACTTGAATCTGCTTCAGCTTCCTCATCTGCAAAATGGGCTGGTGAAGGAAATGGCAAACTATTTCATTTTGTCAAGAAAACTTCAAATGGGATCACGAAGGCTTAGACAGGACTGAAATGACTGAAGGACAACAGAAGACTGAAGGAATTCACAGTTTAATAGGGCATTGAATTATGTGCTATAGAAGTTCAGGGCAGTGCTGTGTGACCCTGGGCAAGTCACTTAACCTCAATTGCCTCTGCAAAAAATAAAATAAAATAAGTTCAGAGAAGGAAAATATCTTTTAGTCTGAAGGAATGCCTTTATAAGTATACATATACACTATATATACATATATACATGGTAAATATATTTGAAGGCAGAAATATATAATACTTAGATGGTTCTACCCAAATCTTCAGTGCCATATCATGGAAGAAAGCATTTTGACACATCTTGACGTGTGACATTAACATAGCATTGTACTGGGATTGGTCAGAGCTTCTTGTACAATAATTGGATGGCTTCTAGAGGAAGCCAGATTTAATATGAGAGAAGAACCAGAGGATCTAGTTATCCACCATAAGTAGAATGAAAGGTGGTTAGTATCAAAGCCCTTCCAACATGTCTTATCACCTTATCTGAAAAGGCATTCACAAGTCAGTGAAGGAAGAAGAGGAAAATAAAATCCCTTGGGGAGTGTCCACATAGAGAATCACCAATTATAATAAGTGGTAAGGAACTAGGGAATTGATGAGGACAGAAAAAAATAGTATTCCTTCATTTCTCTCAATTTCTGCTCACAAATCACTCCAGTATCAGGTTGCAGCTCTCTAGAAAAAAACTAAACTCTTTGGGAGGGAAAAAAAAAAAAAACACCTTTAAAAGAGAGGCTCAGAGATAATAAAATTTGAACATGGTATTACAGAAACTTTTTTTTTCAAATAATTTTTATTGCTGTATTTTGTTAATACCATCTAAATTTAACCATAGTAAATTTGGATGGATCATTTAGCTTTACCCTTTCATTTGCAGGTAAGAAACCGACTCACAATGATTACATCTCTTGTTTTAAGTCATTACATTTATTAAGGGCAAATCAGGACTGAAATCCAGACTTCTTGATTTCATACAATAGAGAAAAAGAAAGATATATGCCTCTCCAGCACAAAAGAAAGGAAGTTGAAATTTATCCAATTCAAAGATTCCAAAAATATACCTTAGCTTTTCTTGAGCAAACACCTGGGCTGGAGGAGGGTCCCGTGCCTATTTCTTCATCCTGTAGAAAATACATAAACATAAAAAAAGAGTAATATTTGGTTTGTCATTTCCTTCTCTAGCTTATTTAACAGATGAGAAACTGAGGCAGACAGGGTTAAAGCAACTTACCCAGGCTAACATAGCAAATAAGCTAAGGCTAGATTTGAACTCAGGAAGATGAATTTTCCTGACTTCAGGCTAAGAAACTGCTGTGCCATCCAGCTGTTCTTTGAGGTTAGGTTTTTTATTTTTTTTATTTTTATCTTTTGAATTGAAGAGAATGGTTTTTAGTGTCACACAATTACATAACCTCCTGTCATGTTTGCCCCTCCCCTTCATACATGTTCTTGGCTCACAAACGTTCTCTGTGTTTGTACAATTCTCTACTGGCAGTTTTGTTACCTGTGAGAAATTATATCCCAAGTAAGCATGGAGGTCCTTTCTTTTATCACTTTGTTTACCATGTTCTTCACTCAAATGTTTTTTACTTTGAACTAACATGTCCTCTTGCTGACTGGTCAAAGTAAATACATTTATAGGGGTTCAGAAGCTGCAGTAATTAGAGTGGGTAATGTTCCCACAGTATCTTGAACTTGACTTAGCCTTTTTGGCAGTTTACAAATGTGAAAGATTGCTCTAGCTATTACACTTGCTATATCCTTGCATTGAGAGATCCTCAGAGAAGCCTTTTCTAGAATTGGCCTTTCCTCTAGAGTATTCTGACTCCATTGTGAGATCCTGCTCTGAATTCTTTTCATCCTTCTCCTCTACTCCAAATCCTAAAGTTGAGCAGAAAGTAACTTTTTTTTTTTTATTATATATATATATATATATATATTTTATAATATTATCCCTTGTATTCATTTTTCCCAATTACCCCTCCTCCCTCTATTCCCTCCCCCCGACGACAGGCAATACCATACATTTTACATGTGTTACAATATAGTCTAAGTACAATACATGTGTGTGAATATCATTTTCTTGTTGCACAATAAACATTAGAATCCGAAGGTACATGCAACCTGGGCAGACAGATATTAGTGCTAACAATTTACATTCCCCTCCCAGTGTTTCTTCTCTGGGTGTATCTACCTCTGTCCATCATTGATCAACTGGAAGTGAGTTGGATCTTCTTTATGTTGAAGACCTCCACTTCCATCAGAATACATCCTCATACAGTATTGTTGTTGAAGTGTACAGTGATCTTCTGGTTCTGCTCATTTCACTCAGCATCAGTTGATTTAAGTCTCTCCAACCTTCTCTGTATTCCTCCTGCTGGTCATTTCTTACCGAGCAATAATATTCCATAACCTTCATATACCACAATTTACCCAACCATTCTCCAACTGATGGACATCCATTCATCTTCCAGTTTCTAGCTACAACAAAAAGAGCTGCCACAAACATTTTGGCACATATATGTTTCTTTCCGCTCTTTAGTATTTCTTTGGGATATAATCCCAGTAGTAGCACTGCTGGGTCAAAGGGTATGCACAGTTTGATAACTTTTTGGGCATAATTCCAGATTGCTCTCCAGAATGGCTGGATTCTTTCACAACTCCACCAGCAATGTATTAGTGTCCCAATTTCCCCACATCCCCTCCAACATTTGTCATTATTTGTTCCTGTCATCTTAGCCAATCTGACAGGTGTGTAGTGGTATCTCAGAGTGGTCTTAATTTGCATTTCTCTGATCAGTAGTGATTTGGAACACTCTTTCATGTGAGTGGATATAGTTTCAATTTCTTCCTCTGAGAATTGTCTGTTCATATCCCTTGACCATTTATCAATTGGAGAATGGTTCGGTTTCTTATAAATTATGGTCAGTTCTCTATATATTTTGGAAATGAGACCTTTGTCAGAACCTTTGTTTTTAAAAATATTTTCCCAATTTGGAAAGTAACTTTTTTTTGGGGGAAAATCTTTACTTTCAGTAAACGCATTAACTGAAATTTAGTATTTCCTTTATTTTTGTTTATTTGGCCATTAATTATAAAATAATGGTTTCCTTTGGGGGGGGTTATACCTGTACATTCATTTTTTTAAACTTTTTCCTTATGAATCATGTTGGGAGAGAAAAATCAGAATAAGAGGGAAAAACCATGAGAGAAAATAAAACAGAAGAAAGTAAAAAAAGTGAACATAGCATGTGTTGATTTACATTCAGTCTCCATAATTCTCTCTCTGGATATGGATGGCGTTTTTCCATCCAAAGTTTATTGGGATTGTCGTATAATCCTGCTGTTACTGTGGACAAGGTTTTCCTGCTTCTGCTTGCTTTATTCAGCATCAATTCATGTAAATTTTTCCAGGTCTTTCTAAAATCAATCTGTTCACCATTCTTTATATTCCATTACTTTCATATACTATAACTTATTCAGCCATTCCCCAATTGATGGGTATGTACTCATTTTCCAATTTTTTTTTTGCCATCACATAAAGAGCTACTACAAATGTTTTTGCACATGTGGGATACAGATCCAGTAGTGGCACTGCTGGGTTAAAAGATACCCCTTTAAGTATAGTTCTATACTGGGCTCCAGAATGGTTGGATCATTTCACAACTTCACCAACAATGCATTAGTGTCCCAGTTTTACCAAATCCACAGAGTGATAAGAAAATTATAGTGAAGAACATTTGGAAGCTATTACTTTCTTTCCTTGACTATGCTAAATATCAGTTTCATGCTTGCCTTCAGTTTGTATTATTTTAGGCAGGTAGATAGCCTAGTGCATAAAGCACTGGACTTAGAAACAGGAAGATATTCTTTTTCTTGTATAGCATGAAAAATGTAAAAATATGTTTAGAAGAATTGCACATGTTTAATCTATATTGGATTACTTGCTGTCTGGGGGAGGGGAAGGTAGGAAAGGAGGGAGAAAAATTTGGAACACAAGGTTTTGCAAGGATGAATGTTGAAAACTATCTTTGCATATGTTTTTAAAATAAAAAGCTATTATATAAAATAAACAAAAAAAAGAAGCAGGAAGATATAAATTCAAATCCTGCCTCAAATTTTTCTAGTCATGTGAAAACAGGCTTAACTCTCTCAGACTCAGTTTCTTTATCTGTAAAATGGAGATATTACTAGCAGCACCTACTTAATGGGGTTGTTCTGAGGATCAAATGAGATAACATATGAAAAAACTTGGACACAAGATTCTATATAACTATTATCTATTATCATGTATTAAAACAAGAAGCCCTTGAAAGACAAGATCAGATCACAGGTAAAATTATAATGGCTTCTGAGCATACATTGATCTCTAGACAACTTATCACAGACAAAGGCTTGACATTTATTTTAACTGGACAAATTCTCATCATGTAAAAATTACTTATTGTAAAGGTCTAATCCCCCCCTAAAGTGAAAACATTGCATTGGCTTTATTTGTGAAAAATCTTTTAATTTTTATTTTATCAAAATTGCCCATTTTAATATCTGTGGTCTTCTCTATCCCTTATTTCATCATAAACTCTACTTATCTATAGATCTGAGGTAATTTCTTCCTTGATTTATAGTATCACACTATATTTAAATTATGTACCCATTTAGAGCTTATCTTTGTACATGGTATGAGATGTTGCTTTAAACCTATTTCTTATCAGACTGCTTTTCAGTTTTTCTAGCAGTTTTTGTCAAATTGTGAGTTCTTGTTACAATAGCTATGATGGCTGCAAATCCTTCCTTCCTTCCTTCCTTCCTTCCTTCCTTCCTTCCTTCCTTCCTTCCTTCCTTCCTTCCTTCCTTCCTTCCTTCCTTCCTTCCTTCCTTCCTTCCTTCCTTCTTTCCCTTCTTTCTCCCTTCCTGCTTGCTAGTTAATAATGGCATGTCAGTAGCACAGAGGAGGGCCCTGGGCATATAATAGGAAGCTGTTAGATAGTCCTTTTCATCTTGGCCTTCTTTCCAGGCTTAACATATACTGTCCCCTTCTCCAACCTCCTCTTTCTCATTCCATGTCCTGAAACCTGAGTGGGGGAAAAGCATCAAGACCTTTGGGGCTATTTCTCTTTCCCATTACAGGCTACCTCAGGAAGGAATGAAGACAAAAGAATAGAAAGAAGAAGAAAAGGGTCAAAGAGGTTATACTTTAAGGACACTGATCAGGAAGAGTAACAGGTTCAGAGTGTAATGAATGATCCTTTGTTAGAAGATTTCAGGTCCCAAAGTCTGTAGGGGCAGGCCTTCATCAAGTAGATTAATAATCTGCCAGTACCCTTGACATTCCTCATCTGGCCTCATGCACTAGCGAAGAGGAATGTAGAGGGGGAAAAAAGAGATACAAACCCTGATCTTGGAGAGTTTGCAATCATGGGAATTGAACTGCAGGAGGGAATGGGGTAAATATAATGGAGAAGTTTGTGGTATGACAAATCAGCTTCCAGGTGCCTAGAATATTACAAGAAGTTTTTGCCATCAGCTAATAGAAGCTTTTTAGCTTTTCATGTTCTTCTCATGAGCCCAATGAATATAAACAAAGGAGAAGTATCTACAGAACATGGGTTGAGAAAGAAAGGACCCTAGGACAGCACTCTATGGATTCCTTATATGTCTATCTCCCACCGTATTCAGGGCCATTTTCAGTCATCAGGACTCAGATGGCTCTGGAGTAGACAGTGAAGTTGGCGACTTTTCAGAGCCCTGCTTTACTTAAATCCACTTCACTTGTTTGCCCCCTCCCTAATGTCATGGTCCTCTTCCAGATCAAAGGACAAACATACTAGCTAAGGACTAAATGAGAAATGAAGAATTACTCAATATATAAATTAAGATTCGTTTCATACTTTGTTATCAAGTTTGACCATAAGGATTTGGAAGAAACTGCTTTGAACAGCAGCTAATAATATCTATGAAGGAATGAAAATGTGTTTGAGTTCTCCACAATATCTTTGAAATGTAAATATTTTGCATTTCAAAGCAGGAGCTGGACAAGTCAATATTTTCATATTTTGAAATCATATCTTGAATACAAGATATGATGTCTTACTGTAGAGGGGAAACAGGAATTATGACAGAAACAGAAGTATTAATAGAATCGTAATGTATTTATTTGCTAATTGTTCTTATCCAATATTGACTTTAGCTAATCCTGAAATGTGGCTATTCAAGCCAAAATTAGATAAGCTTTAATTTAATTCAATTCAATCTTCTGACATTTGTTAAGTACCTAGCACAGAATAAATGCCTGTAGATCGACTGGTTAGTTACCTATATTGTGCTAAACTCTAGGGATAAAAAAAACCAATCCCTCAAGAAGCTTGTTTTCTATTGGGGTGGGGAGGGGGAATCAAAATGCAGATAAATAAATATAAAATATACAGCAAATCAATATAAATAAATATGGAGGGTGAATATTAACAACTGGGAGCAATTAGAAGACTTTATCTTGATGGGTTGCAAAGGAAGGAAATGGGAAAAAATAGTATTGTTCCCACTATTATCCCTTGGTTAGATAGCAAAAGAGTTTTTTATTATCCTTCTTGTTGGGTTTTTTTTTAAACTTGGTTTTATTTTGTCTGTATCACTTAGGGCTTTATTTTGTTTAGTGTCTAAGAACCTGGATCTTCCTGACTTCAGGGCTAATACTCTATCCACTGAGCCACTTACCTGTTCTAGTTGTCTTGTATAATAAGAGGAAAAGAACTTTTGGGTCTGTCTTCTATCTCCAACTGCCCTATTCAAGCCCATATTACTATGTTCTTTTGCCAACCAATCCCCAAACCAATGCCCTCATTTCAGTCAGCTGTAAGTAAAGATGTTCCTGTGGAGAAACTTTCTTTAGGCACAAAAATCCCTAGTTAGTAATACGTCTAGATGCTATAGTAACTTGGAATCTATAACTATTATGTGCAGCATAACCAGCACAAACTAACTATCTCACAATAAGTCCTTCTGAAATTATCAGAAAACAATATGATTAAGGGAATAATAATAATGCCTCTAATTGACATTTATATAAAGCTTTCAAGTTTTCAAAATGATTTATATTCATTATCTCATTTGATCCTCAAAAAAACCCTCTGAAATAAGTACTATTGTTATCCTCATTTTATAAGTCATAAAAATTCATATATGGACCCCAGAGAGAGATCAAAGATAGAGCAAAAGAACCAATGAGGACAAAGATATTTATAATAGCTCTTTTTGTGGGGGCAGAGGGCTGAAAACTAAGGAAGTATCCATCAGTTGGGGGATGGGTAAAGAAATTATTATATGTTAATGTAATGGAATACTATTGTGTTGTAAGGAATGATGAGATGGTTTTAGAGAAACCTGGAAAGACTTTTATGGACTAATGTGGAATGAAGTAAGAAGCAGAAGAGAAATTGATAAAAATAATGTTATGAAGACTAATCACTTCAAAAGATTTTCGATCTTTGATTAATAAAATAACAAATCAGGATTCCAATAAACTGATGATAAACCATGCTATCCCTACTTCCTAACTCATACAGAATGAAACTTTTTGGGGGACATCATAAATGTGAAAATTTACATAATTTATTGTGGAATATGATAATTTAACTATCAGTATTTGTTACAAGGGCCTCATTTTTCTTTTCTTTTTTTTTTCAGGGGGAGGTAAAGGGGAAGAGAAAAAAAACAAATGTTAATTTAAAAAGGTAAAAGTTACACAAAGATACATGAGTCATATATCTTTTATGAGCTATAAAAGCTTTCTGTAAAATTCTTAGTTTTAACCAGAATAGTTGCAAGTTAAAAAAAAAAAAAAAAAAGGAGCAGGTGTTGTCTCAGCTTTAAACATGTTGGAAAAGAGAGTGATAAAAAACTACTTCAGAGAGTGAAAAGAAATTTATAGTTGTTGAAATAAATTTGAGAGAGAGAGAGAGCAAAATTGTTGAGGCTTCATCATCATCAGCATCATATTCAGAAGGAAACATCTCCAGACTGCAGAATATAAATTACTGACTAGAAAAAAAAGATAAGTGCTTTGAAGCCTGTTTCCAGCTCCTAAAACACAAGATGTTACTCCAGGCATAAGCCTGGAATGGTCCACTCTGGGCAATTATTAGGCAATTACCAAAAAACCCACCACCAACACAAATGGACTATTTTCAGCCTGCAGCTGAATCTAAGTAATTAGCAAATTAAGACAGTTTTATTCAAGATAGGAAGTCTCAGCTTCATTTTCTCAACAGTTGATGGCAAGAAAGCCTCATTGTCTTTCCCAAAGAAAACAAAACATGTTTGTCTTTATTATAGTTATGGATATGTTTGGGCAAGGATGTTTTTGTCCAAGAAAGATAAGATGAATTTTTTAAAGGTAGACATCAGTTTTCAATCTGAAGGATATTTTCAGGTTATTTTTCAGGTATGAAATTAGTGACATAGTCAAAAATCATTTATTGAATACCTTCTCTGCCAGTACTTTGTTAAGTGCTGAAGATACAAGGAAAAGTAAGAGGCAGTCCCTGCCTTCAAAAAACTCCCAGTCTAAAGAGGGAGACAAGAAGAAAACAAATACAAACAATATATGTGCTCCTTTTACTTAAGTAATTACAGAAGAAAGAATTAAGAGGGATTGGAAAGGACTTCCTGTAGAAGGTGGGATTTTCATTGGGACTTGAAGGGAAACCAGGAGGCAGACATGGGGAAGGGAAGCTCCAGACTTGGGGTGAGAATCAGAGAAAGTGCCCAAAGCTGAGGGCATGTGAGAACTACTAACATTTATCATGGAAATAGTCATTGAATCAAAGTCTTTCAAAGTCCTTTATTTAAAAAAATTCAACTTTGAAGGTTTCTTAAATGACCAGTAAAGCCTTATCATAAACCTTAGAGTACATGACATGGTGATTTGAGTACTGTGCTTAAAGTCAGGGAGATTAAGGATCCAAATCCTACCTTTGACACTTACTAGTTATGATTATGGGAAGTCATGTGATCTCTCTGAATCTCAAAAACCTTTCTAAGACTATAAATAATAAAAAAGTTGATGTCTACCTTGGTGATAGGAATTGACATACAGGGAATTCCTACACCAATCCTAAATCCCTGAAGTATATATTCCTTTACATCTGCATTATAGATCTTCTGATGTTTGGGGGAAAGTTGGAAAGAAATGAACAAAATGCCCTCCATATGCATCTTTATCTTAATGTAATTTCTGTTAGACTCTGCCTTAAGTTTAGAAAAGAAAGTCTTCATGTATTCACAGACTAGTAAAAAGTTAATTTTCTTACATTTTACTCCTCCCCATCCTCTACTATCCCACAATGCAAACATACCAGAAATGGCCTTCTGCATCTTAATTTTTAAATGGTTTTCTTCAAGATTTAGCTAAATGTCACTTTCTATAGGAAATCTCAGCCCCCCCCAGCTACTAATACCCTCCCCTCTTTGATTGTCTTCTTGTATTTGGCTATTTACCTGTTAGCATTGCCATATATATGTATGTAAAAATTCTTTGAGAAATGGCCACTATTTTTTTTCTTTGTATTCCATTGTTCAAAGTGCTTAATTATTATTATTATTCATTTGGTTTATCCACCCTGAGCCTTAGTTTCCTCATATTTTAAGAAATAAAGTTGGACCATAGGGCTTTTACTAAGACTTATGTCTACTAAAACACTGCCCTTGTAGAAAAAGGACATGCAATTATAAAAAGGTTCCACAAGAGGGAACTCTGGGAACCTTTCCCATTTTCTGCACAATCTTCTAAACTGTGTTTTTACCAGATAAATTTGATTGAAATAAAGTCATAGAATATTAGAGCTGGAGAGGACCTTTGAATTCATCTGGTCTAATATTCTCTTTTTGAAAATCTGGGGAAATTGAAACCAGAGAAACTAACTTCCCCAAAATTACACAGTTAACTAATAATATTTACAAAATGCTTGAAGGTTTGTAAAGGATTTTGTATGAATTATCTCATTTCATCATCACAAGAGCTCAGTGAAACAGATAATATAGGCATTATTATTCCCATTTTAGAGTTGAGAAAACTGAGACTTGGAAAATGACCTTTCTAGGGTTACAAAGCTAGCAAATTTCAGAGGCATAATTCATACCCAAGTCCCCCCCCCCCCCGTATTAAAGACTACTGTAAGACTATCTCCTACCCCCCTGCTCTTTCTATTTTACCCCTTTTCTCTTTCATATTCTACTGAGATCTTGACCTGGATCTAAATCAGGACTCTTGGTTTAAAAAAACAAACAAACATGTAAAGACTTGCAAAAATAATACAGAGCAAAAAGAGAACCAAGAAGATACTGTATACAATAACAGTAATTTTGTTCAAAGAGTACCTGAATGATTAAGCTATTCTGAGTAATATGATCATTCCAATCAACTATGAAGTACTTTTGAAGGAAACTGCTATCCACCTCCAGAGAAAGAACTGATATATGGAAGTAGGTATTGTATGTTCCACCAATATATATTCTAATTCACTCCCCCCCTCCCACAGGCTGGGGTTAAGTGACTTGCCCAGGGTCACCCAGCTAGGAAGTGTTAAGTGTCTGAGATCAAATTTGAACTTGGGTCCTCCTGAATTCAAGGCTGGTGCTCTATCCACTGCACCACCTAGCTGCCCCTAATTCACTTTTTTAATGTGGGAGGAGAGGAGGAGAAGACAGCTTGGAACTAAAAAAATATATAACAAACAACAAATACATAAAATTAAAAAAAAAAAGTGATGGAAAAAATGTTGATATGCAAGTTAAACTGAAAAGTGTATCATGAATAATTTTTCCCTCAGAGAGCTGGTTGTTAATATATTTATGAACACACCCTAGATTGTCTAGATATGAAATCTACATCTCCAGTCCAATCTCTGCTAAGTGTCTGTCCTATATCTCTATCTGCCTTCTAAATGAAACTATGAAGCTATGCAGCTTCCTCTAATGATGTTATCATTGCTAATACCAAAAACTATAATCCATTTACGATAAACTTAATTTAGCATTCCACTGAGTGTTTTGGAGCCTGGTATTTTTGAAAGAGTACCAGCACAAAGGTTGGGAGACTAGTCCCTATTCTGCTGGTGACTCATTGTATGACTTCTGACAGGTCCCTATATCATTCTGAGACTCGGTTTTCCCATTTGTAAAATGAAAGATTTGGACTAAGGTTCCTTCTGGTTCTATCTATGAACCCATAATTCTCCCAGTATATTTCCATAAGCTCTATTTGGTTATCCTGTTCTCATCAAAAACTCAGTGAATCTGTCTTTTTCTCCAAACTAGCTCCTAGTTGAGATGATGTACCTAAAATAAGAAGATATAGCAAGATGTTAACAATAAAAGAATTGATCAAATAGTATTTTCCCAGAACATATTTTTAATTTTATCACTTCTATTCTGATTTCCAATTTATTAATTTCAATAATTCTTAATATTCTTTTCATTGTACTTATTTTTATTGGTTTTCAATTTTTTAAAAGTTCACATTCCATTCATAAATCCTCTTTTCATATTTTACTAATATATAAACATAGAGAGATGATTTTTTTTTCTCTTGTGCACTGCCTTAGCAAATCTCAGGAATTTTGGTATGTTGTCTCATCTTGGTCTTGGAGTCCAAAAGCCTGATTTATAGTCCCATCTCTGACACTGGTAATGTGACCTTGGCCATATCACAATCTCATTAAGTTTCTGTTTCTTCAACTTTAAAATGGGGATTATAATATTTGTATTACCTGCTTCACAAAGTTGTAAGGACACTGCTTCATTAACTTAGAAATGCTGTATTAGGTATTATAGTACCCTTAAAGTGCTGTTAAGAGGCAGCCAGGTGACACAGTAGATAGGGCACAGGGCCTCAAGTCAGGAAGATATAAATTCAAATCCAGCCTCGTATACTTACTAGTTATGTGACACTAGGTAAGTCATTTAACTTCCATCTGCCTCAGTTTCTTCATCTGTAAAATAGTGACAATAATAGTGCTTATAACCATGGGTTCTTGAAAGGATCAAATGCAATAAAATTTGTAAAGTGCTAAGCATAATGTCTGGTACATAGTAAGTGCTAGCTATTATTATTATATAAGTGTGAGTTGTTGTTAAGCTATTATTTTGGGCAAATCATTTACCTTCTCTGAGCCTCAGTTTTCTTATCTGTAAAATGAGGATGATAATATTTACGTAAACATTAAGGAACCATTGTGTGAACCTTAACATACAATATGAGTGCCAATTATTGCTATCATTATTTTTGTACAACCCTGAGCTAAGTATTTAAGGGATCACAACAGTTCAAGGCATATACATAATTATAATGCCCAAATACATTAAATATAAGGTGGTTTGGGAGGGAAGTCACTAGGCCTTGACAAGAATCAACAAAAAGTTGTCACCAACAAAGTTTCTCTACTGCATAATTTTATTGAACACTATCCCAATTACACTAGGTTAATTTGCAATTATTTCAATGTACCATTGCAAGTTTTTGTATATTTTAGGCATCTGTATACCCCTCCCCCACCATTATAAGTCAGGAGCTGTGAAGATGACTTTCATATCTTCTGTATATCTATCTCTATTGTTTTTAGTGAGATGTTCAAGTGACTGATTTACTGATAACACATAGATATCTATTATGAGGAGAGCAGCCTTTGGAATAGAGTAATATGGGGGAAATATGGATGGAAAACACAAATTTCTTTTTTTTTTTTCTTTAACATTGTTCTAAATATTTATTGTTCACCAAATTGCCAAGTAGTGCATCTATTTGTGAGTGCTCCTGCTTACTATCATTCCTGTCTTTTTCTCTTTGCTTACTTCCCCTAATCTCCTCCCCTCCCCTCTCCTTTTTTTATACATTATAAAATAAAACCCTAGTTCCATTCTGGTAAACTGGCCCAGCTGCTCCTCCTGAGTTTGCCAGAAGACATCATCAATGTGTTGAAGCCTTCATCCACTGAGAATGTCAGTTGTGATCAGTCAGAGTAATTGAAGGGTAAAGCTGTTGCCACAAATCAGATGTGGAAGCTATAAATTTAGGACCACACATCATCTCACTCATCAATGGTGACAAAGAACTCCTACTGAAAATGACTAATGTTTTCGATACCCAGAATGAGCTTTTAATAATCTAAGTTAGAAAGACCTCGGTCTGATAAGTTGTACTGGATTATTTTTAAGGTTCCTTCTGACTTCAACATTTGATTAGTTTTATGATAGATTGCACCTTTAAGGCATAGGATAATGGTGCACTCCAATGTAGATAGTTCTGAAGAAAATTGAGGTGAGAAACCGAGTAGCTCACAACTTAAACATTATCTTTAAATTAGCACCACCAACAGCAAACACAGTAGTGCTGGGATGATACATTACTAAACTCAGTTAATAAGCAAACATTTTGTTTGTTTTGAATATCCAATGTTATCATACTGAGAATAGACTGATAACAATGACCTAAGCTGGAATTTGGACTTTTAATAAAGAAAAAGCAGGATAAAAAAAAAAGGACAATGAATTTGGAATCTGAAAGACCTCTGTTCAAGTCCTTGTCCCATCTGTCAATTGGTTTCTCCCATCCTAAGTTTTTCCATTTGCAAAATGGTGACAATCATTCTTGTACTACCTCAAAAGAGATAATTCATGTATATGAATGCATTTTTTTGGTTATAAATCACCAGGCAAATATAAATTAGTATAAAGTGCTTCCTCTTTCATATTAAAAAAAAGTTTGATTAGTGAAAGGAGGCAGATTAAAAAAAAAACTTGTATAAGGAAAAATGATGACATCAACCTTTTAAAAATTTTTATTTTCAAAATATACGAATATATAGTTTTCAGTATTCACCTCTGTAAAACCTTGCATTCCATTTTTTTCTCCCTCTCTTCCCCCCCCACTCCCTCTCCTAGACAGCAAGCAATCCAATATTTGCTAAATATGTGCAATTCTTTTCTTTCCTTTCTTCCTTTCTTTCTTTCTCAATTGGGGTTAAGTGACTTGCCCAGAGTCACACAGCTGGGAAGTGTTAAAATGTCTGAGGCTACATTTGAACTCAGGTCCTTCTGACTTCAGGGCTTGTCCTCTATCCACTTCACCACCTAGCTTCTCCTCCCTACTCCATTTCTATGATTGTGTGCCCACTCTCCCCCAACAAATATTATGTGCATTTGTGTCCCAGATTAATGTATGGACTGTGATATTTTTATTATTGCTACATTTGCCTTATGTTAAGGAACTATGTTACTGTGACTATTTTTGTTTTTACCTTATCATTAAGTAAATGTTTTAAGTTGAGCTAATGGTGTCATAGAGATGACTAATTTTGTATGAATTGGAAGCCTATCAGTTGGTCTTCAGGAATTACATTGTTGGAGTAGTAGGAGTATATCTGGGACACACCAAGGTTATTTTTAGAACCATGAGAGAGATTTTGAATTATCAGCAGTATGGCTCTCCGGGAACCACAGCCCTGGCACCAGGAGGACAGGTTGGTGGAGTAATTAAATGCAATTTAATAAACATTTATTAAGTGCCTATTATGTGTCAGGCACTGTGTTAAGTGCTCGGTTTACAGACAGTCCTCAGCTAGGTGGTGCCATAGTGCATAAAAGCACCTGGCTTGGAGTCGGAGAGACTTATTTTCCTGAGTTCAAATCTAACTTCAGGCTCTTACTGACTGTGTGACCTGAGCAAGCCCCATCATCCAATTTGCCTCAGTTTCTTCCTCTATTAAATGAGTTGGAGAAGGAAATGGCAAATCACTCCATATTTGTGCCAAGAAAACCCCAAATGGGGTCACAAAGAGTTAAATAAAACAATATCTTCAAGGAGCTTGCAATTTATGGTGAATGATAACACATTTAAAGGAGGCAGGAAAGAAGTGGGATTGGGAGGTAAGAGACTAGGGAATGGAGTTGGGAGGAAAAAGACCAGGTGGAATCAAAATCAGATAGAGCAGCAGATGCAAAGCAGAGTGAGCTGAAAGTTTAGTCTCTGCTCTCTAAAAAGGCTGGTTTGGGGAGGACTTTGATACTCCATTCTCCAGTCTTCAAATAAGAAGGAAGAGGATGCTGAGGGATATGGTGCCTCCCGGCCCCGAGTTAGCAGTATGGTAATGAGATTAGAAGTGAAAGACTTTATCATGGGAATAGCATCTTGTTCCACAATGTTGAAAATTGAAGGAGCTAGCCCGAGAGAAATAGTGGTCATTTTGTGCCATGATGCTTCATTAGTTTAATAAGGTAAAATTCTTCAAATATGAAAATGACATTATTGACCTTCTCTTTCACCCCATGTATAGAGAAAACATACCATTGATAGAATATTGGAGAAATTCCCTTCTGAAAAACTAAGGGCATTTTTGCAATGGCAAGAAACTGGAAACTGAGTGATTGCCCATCAATTGGAGAATGGCTGGGTAAATTGTGGTATATGAATGTTATGGAATATTATTGTTTTGTAAGAAATGACTGACAGCATGATTTCAGAAAGGCCTGGAGAGACTTACATGAACTGCTGCTGAGTGAAATGAGCAGAACCAGGAGTCATTGTACATGGCAACATCAATATTATATGATCAACTCTGATGGATGTGGCTCTCTTCAACAATGAGATGACTCAGACCACTTCCATTTGTTTATTTTGCGTCTCATTTTCATTTCTGGTTTGATTTGATTCTTTTTTGGCAAGATAATTGTATAAATATATGCATATATTGGACTCAACATATATTTCTACAATGTTTAATATATATTGGACTACTTGTCATCTAGGGGAGAGGGTGAAGGGAAGAAGGAGAAAATTGGAACACAAGATTTTGCAATGTTGAATAATTGTCCATGAATATGTTTCTCCCCCCCCCCCTGAGGCTGGGGTTAAGTGACTTGTCCAGGGTCACCCAGCTAGGAAGTGTTAAGTGTCTGAGAACAGATTTGAACTGGGGTCCTCCTGAATTCAAGGCTGGTGCTCTATCCACTGCCCCACCTAATTGCCCCCATGCATATGTTTTGAAAAATAAAAAGCTTTAATAAAGAAAAAAAAAAAAGAAAATAGGGATTTAAAAAAAAAAAAAAAAGAATGAGAAGTAAACTCAGAAGGGCTTATAAACCAAATGTGAAACTAAGTAAAAAACTTGGATTTTTTTTTTTTTTTTTGGAATGTCAAGATCCAAGGGACTGAAGTAGAACAGGCAGCCATATCTAATTTAATATTTTATTTTCCTTAAAGATATGTAAAAAATATTGCATTTGTTTTTTAAAAATTTTTGAGTTCCAAATTCTCTCCCTCCTCATCCTTCCCTCTCAACCAAGAATGAAAGCAATTTGATATAGATTATGTATGTGCAGTCATGGAATTATATTTCCATATTAATGTTGTGAAAGAAAACACAGTGGACTAATTATTTGACACAATCTGTTCTCCAAGGCCCTTGCATTTTATGGTCATAGGCCACATCCACAAGCAAGATGACAATTTTATCAAGAGGGTTGGTTGAACCAAAGGTACAACCAAAGTACATCAAGCACTACAATATGACACCACCTTCATGAAGTGCAAACCTCACAACTCTAACTTTCTTATTTCTATGATGAATGTATTCATCCTCTTCTCTCCAGAATCATCAGCCTAATTCAGGTTCTCATTGAATGTACCTGGACTATTACAATAACTTCCAAATTGGTCTCTTTCCTCTCTTAAATGAATAATGATAATACTTTGCATAAAGTGATGTGACACATGTGGCCTTTGGAAGTGATGTAATAGAAACTCCCCAAATTTTTAAGAAGCCCCAGCTACCTAGCCATGAGAATGATGTAATCCCCTTAGGAAATGACTATTAATGTGGCATAATATGTGTGACAAAAAAAAAAAAGGAAGTTAGACCTGATATCTTTATTCCTCTCAGCTATCTTTCAAGGATTTCTGGTTTGTCATCCAAAAGTCTGGGCTGCTAGCTTGCATCTGGGGCCAAATAATGAGCACTTCTTAGTTCAAGGATCTTATGGTTGAGGGACTATCCCTCCCCCTGAGTAGATACACTAAGAGCATACTTTTATCTAATAGTAACCTTTTTGACAAAAGCACTCCCACTACCATGCACTATGATATTTTTGTTCATGGATTATCATCATGCACTTGCTGAGGTAGACATATTGTGCATGACAGTTCGATCTTCCCTAGGACCCTCTTCCCTAACTCTCTAAATCCCTGACCTTATTTCTCCTTTCCCTCTTGCCCCTAAATTTTCAGCTCTTCACTCTCAGTCCCTGCTAGATTCTCTTTAGTTGGTCATGAACCTTTCACTAAATAAAGCACTCCTTTTGGCTATGAGACTGCCTTTGTGAGTTTTTCACATTCTGAACTGCTCTCCCAACCTAGTGTTTCATCATAAAGCAGATGGTACTTTAAATTTTGCAGGGCCTTTTTCATAGGTTTACTTATTTGATACAACAACCCTGTGTGGTTATAATCCTCATTCTATTAATGGGGAAAGTGAGACACAGAAAGATTAGATGGCAATCCAGGATCTCTTATCTAATCTTTAGGGTGGGATTTGATCTTAGATCTTCATTGCTACAAATTTCATGTTCTAATCACTGTGTATCTTGTGATCTAGAGTAACTCTAGAGGCAGTTGCTATTATTTATCCTCATTTTATGGATGAAGAGGTTTTTTCCAAAAGTGTTAGGTTCAAGAAAATTTGGGGTTCTAGAAAATAATTTATCAGATTCTTCCATTCCTTTTTCTTCCTACATTTAACAATTGTCCTCTAAATGAGAGGTTTTGTGATAAACTAACTTCTAAATCCAGAAAGAAACAGACCAGTTGGCACTATAATTCATTAAAAGTTAAGTAACCAGCAATGGATTCTGCAGAGATTGTAGATGATGTGGGAAGATCCACAGATTTGTTTCTCTGAACTGGACTTTTACCAGCTTTTTGAGCTATATATAACAGTGGGTCCAAAGATGTATGGGAGCTAGCACTCACTGGCTTGTGAGAGATGATTGATAAATTGCTAAATCATGGCTTGATTTACTGATTGTATACAGTTAAGAAAGTGATAGGAAAATGATATCATAATATATAATTAATAATAATGCAGATTAAACTTTAAAGTGTGAGCTGCATTTTTCAAAGAACTTGCTATATATATTTACCTACAACCCCCTGGGCAGGTCCCAGATAACCTAGTGAAGGTTTGAACACCAAAAATTTGGGGTAGAAGGAACAAATTAGCAGTTCTATGGAAATAGTAAATGCATGTTGGGTAGAGGTGGGGTACAGAGAAAATTGATTATCAGCACTCAAGAGGGTGCTTTTCCTCTTTTTTATACAGAGAAGGTTCGTTTCAGACACCTCTATAGCATGTCACAACTTTTCAGTTTTCTAGTTTCCAAGACTTATAGGACAGCTAGATAGGAAGGCTCCTCCACTTAGGATGTTGGGATCATTTGTCTACAGAAATGAAGGTAGTATAAAATGAACATTATTAAATTTTGGGAACAGTGAGGAATCTTTCCAAAAGTGAAGAGGGGGGAATGGTGACTAGATATTAAAATTGTTATAAATTTCAATTCCTTAGGGGGTACGTGTATATGTATGTATGTGAAGGGGGAGGGGGGGAATTTAAAAGTATCCTAAGTAATTTTATTTATTTTTTAAAGTACTTTTTCCATAGCGAAAGAAAGTGGCCTTGAGGCATATTCTTTAGCAGAAGACAATAGACTGCTCAAATGAGTTTTCAACTTTCCCTTGTGAATTTACATTTGAATCCTGACCTAAACTGTGGTTTGGAGAATAAGGGATTTTAACCTTAGGGAGAAAAGACATCAATTACCAATGTAAAACAAAATGCAGATGTGTTTGCAAGTATATACTTTCTCTAGAAAGTAAAATCGATTTGTTTACATTCACTGAAGAATAGGATTTAGTCCTTGCATAATCTTAACAGCAAACACATTCTTTTATATCTTAAGAAAAAGTATAAGAATCACAAACCAGACACGCTTTGCATGTGGCGAAGAATGCATTGCAATGCTTCTTACTGTGGACTTTTGATATTTTAACTCAGATGTTCAATGCTCTCCCCTGCTTAGGAGGATGTGAACAAGTGTAGCAAATATGACTTCTCCTTATTTTTGTGCATATCCCTCTTTTAGTAATTTTTATTCTTTGTAAGGCCCTTTTATCCATTATAATCTGCACAGGGAACATTTAATCAATAATGGGACACAAATCAAACACGAGAAAACTGAGTAATTTACAAGCCCTGGGTGAGTGTCACTGAATCTTCCTCCCTCTTTCTTTGGCAGGCTAGGGTAACTAGTGGGATTCTTACGGTGAGATATTTCCTAAATGTGAAAGTCAGTGTGGTCAATTTAGGGTCTTATGTGTAGATAAATTAGATGGTCACCCACATGATATGTTTAAATAGTTTCTAGAAATGCCACATAATTTCCAGCAAATTCCCTAATCCAGACATTAAATTGCTCCAAATTCTAAATCATTCCTTTGTTCCTCCCAAGTGATACTGTGGGAAAAGCACTCTATGTGGAATCAGAGATTCTGAGTTCAAATATTGCACTCACTTAGCACACTTATTAGTATGATTTCAGGCAAGTCACTTAACCTTCCTGGGGCCTCAATTTCCTCATCTGTAAGAATCAGAGGGCCTCTAAAGTAACTCTCAGCTTTAGACCTATGATCTGAAACACAAATATCTCCTGGAAGTAGAAATATATTCTTAGTAACAGCTGTGGATAAATTATTTCATCAACTGGGTGGCTGGGAAAGAAGGCAAAAAAAAAAAAAAAAAAAGGAGGTGCGGAATTCCAAAGACACAAATTATTTCACTGTTCACTTGGGGCTCTACAAATGGACATGTATGCACATGTATTTAGACAAGTGCACAGGTATGTTAAGCTGTGTGTGCAGGTTTTATGAAGGGAGGGACTTTCACTGGAAGAGGTTTAAATTCTAGGCCCTCAAGCTAAAATTTCAAGTAGGACTCCCTTACCCTTTGTTAACCATTTAAAAACAAAACAAAACAAAACAAAACCCAAAAACAAAACACCTGATCTTGTTGGGGAGGGAAGGGGGAGCTTCTTAAATCTGCTTAGGTGGTATTTATTCTTTTCCCTGAGGCTGTTCTCAGACTTCACACAGAGGAAGTCCAGAGATGAGAAAATTAAGAATAAACCCACCTCCAAGGGTGCTGAGAACTCAGTTTTAATTTTTTTTCTTTTTTTTTCTTTTTTTTTTTTTGGTCATGGCTCACTTAGTCTGAGGGTTATAGCCTAAATGACATTAGAGAAAATAGCTATTTCCTAATTTATCAGATTGGATTTTAAGGTGCTTTTCAAGGGAAAGTTTCAGAGACAGCATCCTAATGGAAAGCTCTGACATCCAAGTGCTTTTAATTAGATTTTCAGTGAGGTGAAGTAAAAAGAGCCGTCTCCTTGGAATCAGAACACCTAGATTCCAGATCTGGCTCCTATGTTCACTAGCTTTGTATATATTCCGAGCCAATTGCTTTATTTCTCTGGACCTGATGTCCTCATTCATAAAAAGGAGAAAATAATACTTATGCCATCTGCCTCCTCCTTGGGAAGATCTAGGTTAGATACTCTGTAGCTGAGTGATCTGGGCAAATTATTCAGCCTCAGTTTCCTCATCTGTAAAATGGGGCTATTAATAGCACTTACACAGGGTTGTAGTGAGGATCAAATAATACATGCAAAGCACTTTATAAAACTTAAAGCCTACAGAACTGCTGGCTAGCTAGTGCAGTGGAGTCAGCAAGATCAGAGGTCAAATGCAACCTCAGGTACTTGCTAGGTAGGAGACTGGGCACGCCACTTAAACTCTGATTTGTCTCAGTTCCTCCTCTGTAATATGAGTTGGACAAGGAAATGACAAGTCATTCCAGGATCTTTGCCAAGAAAACGCCACGGAGTCATATAGAGTCAAATATGACTCAATAACAACATGTATTATGTTTTTCACTTGATAGATTTATCAGGACAACTTCCTTTTCAGAGATATATACAAGACAACTTCCCCTTAGGAGAGAGGTGACTCTGTCTATTTAACCAAGGGAATGATAAAGTTTCATTATAAATTTATATTTATAAATTTTTCCTATAGGCATGAAAATTCAGAGTTGAGCTAGGTCAGGCGAGACAGTGGGGGAGTACAGAAGTCCGATTGTAAAGTACTAAGGCTTTTGGAACACTGCGTATCACACACACACAGACACACAAAATCCTGTAGTAATCCCAGATGACATAATCCATATGTCTGGACCACACATATCTCGTACACTCCATCTTCTGGCTTGGGGCATTTTTACCAGCTGTATCCCATTCTGGGAATGCTCTAGTTCCTCATTTCTGCCGCTTACAAGTCCAAGCTAAAATCTCACTTCCTACAGAAAGCCTTCCCAGATCCCTCTTAATTCCTGCGCCTTCCTTCTGGTGGTTACCTCCTGTTTATCCTGAGACAGCTTGTTTGCACAAAGTCCTTTGCATGTCCTCCTCCTTATTCACACTAGACGGCAAGTTCCTCAGAACTTGGGATCGGCTTTTTGCCTCTTTTTATTATTTTTTCCATTACTTTTATTTTTTAATTTTCCCAGTTACATATAAAAACAACATTCTCTCCCCCTCTCCCCGCCCCCACCATGTTTTCTTATGAATCGTGTTGGGAGAAAAAAAATCAGAACAAAAAGAAAAAGCCATGAGAGGGGGGAAAAAAAAAAAAAAAGAAAAAAAAACAGAAGAAAAAGTGAATCTAGCTTGTATTTTTTTACATGTCAGTCTCCATAGTCCTCTGTGTTTGGATGGCGTTTTCCATTCAAACTTTTTTGGAATTGTCTTGGATCACTGAGGTGAAACAAGTTAGTCCGTCATAGTCGATTGTCATACAATGTTGCTGTTGCTGTGTACAATGTATTTCTGGTCTTGTTTGTTTCCGCTCAGCGTGTTTATATAAACCTTTCCAGGCCTTTCTAAAATCAGCTTGCTCATCATTTTTTATAGAGTAATGAAATTCAATTATATTCATGTACCACAACTTGTTCAGCCATTCCCAACTGATACCACCACAAAAAGGGCTGCTGCAAACATTCTTGTCCCTTTCCCTTTATTAACTCTTAGGGATATAAGCCCAGTAGTAGCACTGCTGGATCTAAGGGTGTGCACAGCCCATAGCCATACAGTATTGTTCTAGAAGTACACAACGATCTCCTGGCCCTGCTCATTTCACTCAGCATCAGTTCCTGTCAGTCTCTCCAGGCCTCTCTGCTGGTCATTTCTTACAGATTGATAGTATTTTTATAACATTCAGTGACTCTCCAGCTGAGGGGCATCCGACTCCATCACTTTCTAGTCTCTTCTCAATCATGAATGACACTTCCTGACCCGATGACCCCTGGCCCATAGCTGGCCAATATCATTTTCCCGGCAAAGACAGAACTGTTGCAAGTCCTTCCCCGGAGTTAAGTGACTAGCCCAGGGTCACGTGGCTAGTGCCCGTGTCTGCATTTGAATTCGGCTCTTCCTGTTTCCAAGTCCAGCACTCTATCCGCTGAGCCATCTAACTGCCTTCAGCAATGCGCACACACACAACTCAGACCCCGGTTTTTATTTAGCATTTGCGGACTCCCCCGGAAAACGAAGCCATTTGCCTGGATGCGCAAACTCCCAAACCAAAACAGACTCACTCTAAGTTTTGCGCAGGCGCACGTCAATAGAGCGGAGGTGGGGCTGAGGGCGGTGCCACTTCTGCAGTACCACCCATAACGCGTTCCCAGCGGTCCGCCAGGGGGAGACAGCGACAATCGGAAAACTCCGCACGCCCCTCGCCCTGTCGCAAGAAAACGCCAAGCGCGCTTTACGGTAGCCTCGCTTTCGCCGCCGCCGTAAAGCGACAGAGGGGAGTCCACGTGGGTATGTAGTTGAGATCCGTTTCCTGCTTACAAGTGCCGGAGGGAAACTTGTAACGATGGGGAAACGTAGGAACCGGAGCCGAAGCCAGAGCCAAGTGCTGAGTAGCCTTAGTAAGAAGCAGAAAAAGCATCTGCGGGACTTTGGGGAAGAGCATCCGTTCTATGACAAGTATGTCTGGGCCCCGGGGGCGGGATGAAGCCCCCTGACGGCTTTTTCTTCCGGGCGCCCTCCTTCCTCTCAGAGATTTAACAAGGGGGCCCTGAGGCCCTTCCGGGAGAGGTCACAGACTGTTAGGGTTCCAGTCACTTTCCTCTGAAACTGTCAAGGGTTTCTTTCTTTTCTAAATTTCCATAAGACATTTGGAGCACTTTTTCTGTGGTACTCATCATACATTGCTTTGTAAATGAATTTGGTCACTCTATTATTCCATTTAATCAGTCACAGGGCCAGTTCCCTTTTTATTTCCTCTTTGTCGATCATTATTCGACTCAGCACCGGCCCGGAAGTCAGGAGGACCTGAGTTCAAATTCGGGCTCAGACACTTAACACTTCCTGGCTGTGTGACCCTGGGCAAGTCTCTTCACCCCAACTGCCTCAGCAAAAAAAAAAAAAAAAAAAAAAAATTAATTGTTAGGCGGTGCAATGGTTAATTATTCAAATTTTCCCCCCCTCAGGCGAGGTTAAGTGACTTGCCCAGGGAGACACAGCTAGGAAGTGTTAAGTGTCTGAGAACAGATTTGAACTCGGGTCCTCCTGAATTCAAGGCTGGTGTTCTATCCATTGCGCCACCTAGCTGCCCCTAATTATTCAAATCTTATGTCAGCTTTCTTTTTATAGGGTTTCTGGAAAAGATGCAAAGCCGCAAATCTGCAAGCTGGTAATGTTCTTTAACTTTTTTTTTAAATAAGTATAGGGTTGGTTATGGAGGAGTTTTGTTTGTTTGCTTGTTATTTTAATGATTATATAGCCCAGATTAATGCAGTTTGGCCTGTCCCTCCGTAAAAGGTCAACTGGGTGAGTACCGTCTGTTGTCCAAATTTCTAAGTACACTTGGTTGACCATCCTGTAGAGCTTGCCCAGGGTTGGGCATGTTTGAGGCAGCGAAGATGAACATGAGGGGAGTATCAGCCTGCGTGGCTTTTAGGGAATTACAAGGATCTTTACTGACCCCCTTTTTCCATGAAATCGAAGACTCTTAAAAAAAAACCCTAACTTTTTTTTTTTTTTTGTGTGTGTGTGTGTGTCTCTGAATTGCAACTAAACAGGGAACATCACAGTCTCCAAAGAATCAAAACTTAGTATCCCACGGGTGGCCAGGGAGAGAACTTGGAAGGTTTTAACAGGCAAACTGATACAAAATGATGTCATCTAGATCATTTGCTGTCTAGAGCTAGAGAAGGGTGTCAGGTGACAGCCAGGACCCGAGATGTCATGAGACAGTGAGGGAGGCCCTGTCATGCTGGATGCACCCTCTCTGGGGAGCCCGTGGAGTGCAAGCATGGGCTTGATGTGTAGCCCCAGGTGGAGATCTACATTGTTGGAGGGAATTTTTAACCAGTGAAATCATGTGAATGTGGATATGTTTATGGGACATTAAAGAGAACTAAGTACAAGACTTCTCTCGGTTTTCTGAGATTGGATTTCAGACCACCCTCCATAGCCTGCCAGGTCCTCTAAAAGGCAGTGGATCTGCTTCCTGATCACTGGTCTCATTTATAAAATCACCACGGAAGGAACATAGAGAAGACGGGAGAGTGAGAGTTGGATTTTTGGATTTTGAAGTAGAATTCTTTTTTTTGCAATCTAACTTCTCCTTCCCTTCAGTATTATTTTAAATAAGCAGGCCATTATCTGGGGCATGGGGATTTTAGTCTTAATGAGATTTATTTGACCCCTCCTTTGAGCCAGTTTCACCTCCTTAGCTTGGAAAAAATGTGACACTGGAAGGTTCCTAGCTCTTGAGATGAGTAGTTTTGCAAAAGGTTTGGTTCTGGGTTAGGTGAATTCAGGGTATTCACGCCTGTAGGAAAATGCCAACTAGCTGGGCCTGAACCTGTTACACTGGTCTTTCCAATCAGTTATTGGCCTAATATGGGATAGTATAAGGTAGCAGGGAAAACAAGTGTCATTTTGTTTCCTGTCAGAGAGTGGCCCTCTTGCTCAACCCCAGTTCTGTTGGGTCCTGCTCTGTAGCTTGAGGCAAGTCTTTAAACTTCAGCCTCATGTTTTGTAGAATAAGGATGGGATTTACATACCCTGGCTCATGGGGCATCCTGCAGAAGATTCCATAATCCTCAGTGCTGTTATGACTTTTTTTCATTGTTTTATTTTTCCTTTTAGTCAGAGAATTCAGATCATTCAAGTTCAGAGAGTGATTCAGACAGTGAACCAGAAAAGGTCTCTGAATACCATAAGTTACTTGCCACCCTGAAGAATGTTTCAGAGGAGGAAGAAGAGGAAGAAGATGAAGAGGAGGAAGAAGAAGATGAAGAGGAGGAAGAGAATTCTATAGAAGAAGAGGAAGAAGTGGAGAGTGAAGGGGCCCATAGTGACAGCAGTTTGGAGGAGGAGGAAGAAGAGGAGGAAGAGAAGGAGGTACAGGAAGGAATAAGGGGAGGTAAGAATCTCCAAGTGGGTCAAAATTTGTCAGTCCTGGGGTCCCAGATGTGTGACAATCTAGGCTGTGTAGCAATAAGTGTTTGGGACGGGATGGATAGCATACATGGAGGATATAGGGGAAGGAAATCATTTTTGGGGAGCCCCCATTTTAGTAGGGAAGCGGAGAAACCTCTAGGTTAGAAATGAACCTGCAGCCATTAAAAAATCCATTCTGAGAAATATTACCTTTGTAACAAACTTACCTTTGTAAAAGTAACTTTTACCAGAGGGGTCCTAAATGCTTATACTTAGCTAAAGTTGATTGTGGACAACTTCATGGATCAGGTGAATATCCATGCCTGAATGAGTTTTGGTTTCACTCAGAAGTATGTGACTTTTATTTTGTGTATTAGTGTTTGCTTTCTTAACAGCCCAAGGTTTTATATTTCCCATTTACATTATCTTGCATGTCATATCAGTCATTTGAAGAAAGTAATTTTCTGCAAAAGCTCTCTCTTGAATTCTTAGATACACATCTATTATAGTGCTAGAAAGTTGTGAATCTTGCTTTCGGTACCTAGACCTTCTCAATCAGTTAGCAAACATTATTAAAGGCTCTGGGGGAAAAAAAGGCAGAAACAAATAATCCTTGCTCTTGAGAAGTCTACATGCTATTCTCAAAAATAATCCATTAAAAGAATGAGTTCTTAACTATCTTTTGAATTCATAATGTCAGTCAAAAAGCATTTGTTAATTGCTTATTGTGTGTGTGTGTGTGTGTGTGCGTGTGCACGTGCCAGACACTGAAAATGTAAACAAAGGCAAAAATATGGTTCCTGCACTCAAAGAGCTCACATTATAATGGGGGGAACAATATCCAAATTACTTGGTACAGACTAAACATATTCAGAGTACTTGGGTGGTGGTTGGCACTGGTAATGGAGAAGGAAGAGAATTTAAGTACAGAACAGGGAAAAGCCTCCTGCAAAAGGAGGAATTAGAATTAAGCTTTGAAGCAGACCATGGGCGCTAAGAGATAGAGGGAGAGCCTGCCAGGTGGAAGTGAGGGGGGAGCACAGCCTCCACAGCAAAGGCTGGGAAGTGGATAGAGCCGCAGAGCAAGATCACAAGAAGGGTGGAGAAAACCCAGTGTAAGAGTCCTGGAAGACCAGGAGGGCCAGACTGAAGGGCCTTCACTGCCGAACAGTTTGGCCCTGAAGATAATAGGGAGTCACTGAAGTGCACTAACTAAGGAGAGTCAGGGGTTGACATAATGAGAACTCAAGCAGTCTCTGTTGTCAAGGAGCATGAGCTTTTATTTTAATACATAACAATAGGCAAAGAAGAGGACCCCGAGGACAAAGATGAGGAAGCACTTAACCAGCAGAGAAGTGATGGGGATGAATTCACGGACATGCAACATGAATCAGCCTTCAGCCTGGAAACCAATTTCCTAGAGGAGGAGAACGGAGATCACAAGGCCCTGCAGAAGGACAGCAGCTCTGCGGTAGAAGTCTCAGGAGGTGAGACTTGAGTGCCCAGCCTTGGTGATGGCCAGACCTGCAGGGAGGGGGATGATGGCAGGGGCCATTGGTGGCAGACATGACTAGGTACCCGTAGGGAGGGGGAGGATTGAAGGAGTAAAAGTACTCCCTTGCCAGCTCCCCTAGGCCCAGCTTTTTCTTCCTGACCTGTATACATTGGAATGGAGAGCTCTTTGTTGTTGTTATTATTGTTGTTGTTGTTTGGGATTCCTTTTATGAGCTATAGTAGTTAGTTATCCTTTGAAAAATCTTAATATAAACATATTCATATAAACAAGTCTGCATTTGTTCAAGGAAACCAGGATATTATGATGACCCACTGATGTGCATAAGTACTTCTACATTTGAATATTAACATTGCAGACAAAAAAAAATACATGCTTTTACATGAATTTCATTGACATATTTTTTATTTTGGTTATATATGCACATTCATTTTTTAAAAAACATTTCCAGGGGCAGCTAGGTGGCGCAGTGGATAGAGCACCAGCCCTGAATTCAGGGGGACCTGAGTTCAAATGTGATCTCAGACACTTAAGACTTCCTAGCTGTGTGACCCTGGGCAAGTCACTTAACCCCAGCCTCAGGGGGGAGATATATATATATATATATATATATATATATATATATATATATATATATATATATATATATATATATATATATATATAAATAAAACGTGCTTTGTCTCCAGAAGCTGCCGGTTGCTCTCTGGAAGGAGATCTGCTGTGTCAACTCAAATCTCTCGGACAGATTCTTCTTCCTGTAGAGAACCATTGTCTCCAGACAGTTGCCGTTAACTCTGGTCCAGAGTAGTGACTTCCCTCTTTTATCCTCCCAGAGAATGGGCTTGGGACAATGCAAGGGCTTCTGGGAAAAATTACTTCAACCAATGAACTTGTTCCTCCTAAGCATGCAAACTCTTCCCCAGAAATTCACAAGTAAAATTCCCAGCCATGGCCGGAACTAGAGAATTGTCAAGTACCGACTTAGCACTTAGTAAGAACCTAATATCTCATTATCTCATTAGCACTTAGTAAGAACCTAACATACATATATATATAATTTCCTTATGAATCATATTAGGAGAGAAAATTTAGAACAAAAAAGGCAAAGAAAAATAAAGCAGAAGAAAAAGAAAAAGTAGTGAACATAGCATGTGTTGATTTACATTCAGTCCCTATAGTTTTCTTTCTGGATGTGAATGGAGTTTTCCATCCAAAGTTTATTGGGATTGCTTTGAATTACTGAAGTGTTGAGGAGAACCAAGTCTTTCATAGTTGATCATTGCACATTCTTGTTATTGTATACAATTTTTTCCTGGTTCTGTGCTTGTTTCATTCACTATTAGTTTGTGTAAATTTTTCTAGGCCTTTCTAAAATCATCTTGTTCATCATTTTTATAGGAATTTATATAATGGAATAATGTTTCATTACTTTCATAAGCCATAACTTATTCAACCATTCCCCAATTGATGGACATTTAATCATTTGCAATTTTTTGTCATCACAAAAAGGGCTGCTACAAACATTTTTGCACATGTGGGTCCATTTCCCTCCTTTATGATTTCTTTGGGATACAGACCCAGCAATGGCACTCTGGATCAAAAGATATGCACAGTATTATGGCCCTTTCGGCATAGTATGAAGGAAGCTTCACCACCTGCACTTTGGCAGCTCTTTTGTAGCCTCAGGAGTTACTGGCGGCCCCTGAGTCACAGAGCCAGGGATGTTGAGGCTTGAATCCTGAATCCCGGCCATTCTACCCCCCTGTGCTGACTCTGTAGCACTTAATTATAAGCACAACTGAAACCTAGGGGAGTGAGCTGCCTTAAAGTATATGCATGGTTTATGTAAATCGAATATTGGAAACATCTGGACCACAGTCTTTGGGTCTTAGGATTTGGAGCAGAAAAGGAAGGATGAAGATTCAAACCCAGAGCCTCTGATCCCAAATCTAGTGTCCTGTCCACTCTGTTTCTCTTTGGGATCTTACTTCTCTGTTTTTGCTGAGTTCCTTCTGGACTCAGACTGGGAGCAGCAGACTCACACTTGTTTTTCATATTGTTTTAAAGTTCATATTGCCCCTCTGCTTGTGCTGCTGCTTTCTGAATCTTTATTTCTCTTCATAAAGAATTCTTAATCTGATTAGTCAGGATAAAGGGACTCTGTCATTTGTGGGCCATTTCACTCATCCTCATTGTCTAGCCATCCCTATTTGTTCTAGCCAGCCTTCTGCTGACAGGAGATAGTGACCATTCAGTAGTTGAGAGGGCTTGGTGGGTGAGCTAGCCATCCTCACACTGGAAATACATGAGCAGCATTGTCCTACAAGTAGGCCACTAGTAAGTTATTAATTATTTATTAACTAAAGGCAGCCTGTTTATTTTGGGAAACTAGCCTGTCATAGTCACTCTAAAGTTTATCAAGTATTTTATATACATGCACTTCTTTGTGCCTCAGCAGTCCTGTGAGATAGACCATTTTACATATCAGTAAACTAGAGCTTAGGAGACATTTAATGATTTCTCTGTAGTCTCTCAGCCATTTTCCTGGCTCCCAAGTCCAGTGTTCTGCTGTGTGTCTATCTCCTATTAATATTTTTTGTTACTTTCTTGAATGTACTAATGATGATTGTTTCTACTACAGACCCATTCCTACAACATTTGAACAAAGAACTGAAAGAAAAGGAAATCCAGGCTGTCGCCACAAATCCCAAAGTTACCCAGCAGCTAAAAGTAAGTACTGCTGTCCATCAAAGTTGTGAAGACAAGCTTGACACGGACAGGCTTCTGTGTTCAGAGCGAGTTGATATCATAGTATCAGAAAGCTGATTGTCATTGTTAAAACATCATCTAAGGTGTCATCAGAAAGTTCTGGCCATTTTCCTGGCATAGGGATAGTGGGAATGAAGTCTCTCTGCATAAGTGTACTACCCCTCAGAGCAGTCAGAGGAAGACCTGGGAAGCCTTCTCTTCTTACCCTACCTTGTTCCTCAGGGGTGAGAAAAAGCTGGATTGACTCCTTTAGGCTTTCTGTATCTCTTGTCAGTCAGCACAGGGTCATTTTTATCATTCTCCTCTACTTCTGATTCTGAGCTATGTATTTACATCTGTGCATTTCTATCTATAAATTGAATATTTGTAATAATTAATTAATTGAAATAAGTTCAGCATGATCCAACCATTCTGAAGAGCAATTTGGAACTATGCCCAACGGGCTATTAAACCGTGCATACTCTTTGATCCCGCAGTGTCTCTCCTGGATCCATATCCCAAAGAGATGATAAAAAAGGGAAAAGGAGTCACATGTGCAAAAATGTAGCAGCTCTTTTTGTGGTAAAGCGTTGGAAAATGAGTAGATGCTCATCAATTAAGGAATGGCTGAATTAAGTTATGGTATATGAATGTTATGAAATATTATAATTCTATAAGAAAAAAGTGATCAGTAGGATAATTTCAGAAGGCCTGGAGAGACTTACGTGAACTAAGTGAAGTGAGTAGACCCAAGAGAACATTGTATACACCAACAAGAAGATTATGTGATGATCAACTCTAATGAACTTGGCTCTTTTCAACAATGAGGTGATTTAGATCAATTCCAATAGACTTGTGATGAAGAGATCCATCTGTACCCAGATGGGGACTGAATAATAGTATTTCTGTTTTGTTGTTTGCTTGCTTTCTGTTTTCTTTCTCCTTTTTTTTTCTCCTTTTTGATCTGATTTTTCTTGTGCAGCATAAGTGTGGAAATATGTGTAAAAGAATTGTGTATATTTAACAATATTAGAGGGGCAGCTAAGTGTCGCAGTGGATAGAGCATCAGCCTTGAATTCAGGAGGACCTGAGTTCAAATGTGGCCTCAGATACTGAACACTTCCTAGCTGTGTGACCCTGGGCAAGTCACTTAACCCCAGCCTCAGGGGGAAAAACAAAAACAAACAATATTAGATTACTTGCTGCTTAAGGGACAGTGGGGAAAAGAGGAAGAAAAATTTGAAACACAAGGTTTTGCAAGAATAAATATTGAAAAGTATCTTTGCATGTATTTTTAAAATAAAAAGCTATTATTAAAAAAGAAAGAAATTCAACTCTAGATTATTTGAATGCAGAGAAGTTTTTTATCTCTCTTAATTCCCTCAAGGACACTAAAATGAAAAACTAACTTTAGAGTAGAGGAACCATGGAGTAGCATAGAATGGAGAGAGATCAGGAGTTCTTACCCAGGCAAAGTATAGTTCTAACACAACTCTTTTCTCTTTCTCAGTGGTCAACTCTGGGTCAGCTCATCTTTTCAACCCAGTTTCATACACTGGAGACTTTCAAGCCCCCAAAGGACATTGACCTGATGACTCTTCATCTTCAGAAGCCCTTGGATTCCACATGGCCCAAAGTAAACAGCCAGTTCCTCTCTGGCCCCTCAAAACCCAATGGGCCTTTCTCTCCCCTACAGAAAGAGCTCTTCTCAATTATGAACTCATACCGGGACTTGTTATACCCAGAAAGGACAGCATTGGGGAATGGGGAGGAGATCCGTCATGTGTACTGCCTACATGCCATGAACCATGTTCTCAAAGCCAATTCCCAGGTGCTCAGCAATAATAGCAAACGCCGGGATAAGAAACCGAGAGCCGGTGATGACGACGATGACTTCAGGGACCAGGGCCTCACTCGACCCAAGGTAAGGTCAGATTGGTCTAGGGCTTTTTTGACTTTATTGCTATCTTTTGTTCTTACATTTCCCCCTTGTCCTTTTCCATACTCCCCCCCACTTAGTTGCTTATCCAACATAGTTGCTTCAAAAATTGATTATTTTTTAACATTTAAAAAAATTTTTTTGAGTTCCAAATTCTCTCCCATCATTTCCCAATCCCATTAGAAGGCATTTAAGAAAATGAGAAAATTTATATTTCAGTTTGTACCCGGAATTCATCAGTTCTGTCTCTGAAGGTAGATGACATTTTTTTATCATGAATCCTGGGCATTGTCTTGGATCACTGTATTCATCAGAATAGCTAAGTCTTTCACAATTGATTGTCCTTACAATATTACTGTTACTGAGTACAATGAATTCCTCATTCTGCTCACTGTACTTTGCATGAATTCTTACATATCTTCCTAGGTTTTTCTTAAACTATCCCTTTGTGATTTCTTTGTCATCTCCCAGGTTTTCTAAGTTCACTTTACATTAGTTCATATCAGTCTTAAATTTTTCTGCAATCACTCCCCTCAGCATTTCTTAAAGCATAGTATAGTACTCCATCACAATCACATGCCACAGTTCAACCATTCCTCAATTTCTGGGCATCCCCTCAATTTCCAATTCTTTGCCTCCCCAAAAAGAAGTACTCTAAATATTTTTATGTGTATAGGCTTTTCTCTGTTTTATCTCTTTGGGGAACGCAAGGGATATGTGCAGTTTTGTAGTTCTTTGGACACAGTTCCAAATTGTTCTCTAGAATGGTTAGATCAGTCCACAGCTATAGCAGCAGGTCAATAATGTACCTGTTTTCCTTCATCCTCTTCAGTAGTCTTTTCTGAGAGATGTTTATCTCAGTTATTTTAATTTGTCTATCTCTGACCAATAGTGATTTAGAGCCTTTTTTCATATGACTAGTGCTATCATTGATTTCTTCTGAAAACTGCCTGCTCACATTCTTTGACCATTTATTATTTGGGGAATGTTTCTTATTTTTATAAATTTGCTTCATTTCCTTAAACATTTTTGAGAATTAGGGCCTATCAGGGAAATCAGGTAATAAATTTTTGATACAGCTTCATTGTCTAAGGTATCTTTTAGCCAAATGTAATTTCCTTGGTCATCTTTTAATTAGATCTGGTTTTGTTTTTGCTTTATCTGAGATCACGTTTGCTATCTCTGCCTTTTTTGTCAGTTTGTTGTGACTGAAGCATAATAGATTGTACTCCAGCTGCTTATTTTAATTCTTTGTATGTTTCAAGTATGTCTTTTATAAACATGTTGGGTTCTGGATTCTAATTCATTTTATTCTGTTTCTGTTTTATGGGTGAGTTCATTTCATTCATTTCACAGTTATAATTATTAATTATATATTGCTTTCCATCTTGTTTTCTTCTGTTTATCTCTTTCTATTTTTATCCTGTCCCTCCTCAAAAGTCTGTTTTGCTTCTGACCATTTCCTCCTTTAATCTTTCCTCCTTTTTATCATCTTTCCTTTCTCCTCTTTCTCTTGTGCCTTTCCCTTACTATTTCCCTTTTGGGTAATACAGATTTCTATATCCAACTGCATATGTATATGTATTCTTCCCTTTTTGAACCAGTTCTGAAAAGAGTGCAGTTCAGACATTACCAATTTTTCCTCCCCTCCCATTTTCCCTTTTACTATAAAAGCTCTTCCTTGCGTGCTATTTTTTGTGAAATAATTTTCTCCATTCTTTCTTTTTTCTTCCCCTCCCCTTTTCTCTTAATGTCTCATCCCTTTTTTTTTTTTTTTTTTTTTACTGAGATCATCAGCTCATATCCATGCCATTTGTTTATGTAAACTGTTCTTAGGAGTTACATGTATCATTTTCAAGCCATTTAACCTTAAAGTCCTTTATGATTTCTTGTTTATGTTTACCTTTTTGTGCTTCTCTTGAGTCTAGTGTTTGAATGTCAAGTTTTCTAATCTATTGTGCTCTTTTTATTAGGAATGTTTGAAAGTTCTTTATTTCATTAAATGTCCTTTATTTCCTCTGATGGATTCTATTCAATTTTCCTGGATTTGTTATTCTAATTCTAGTTTGAGGTAACTAGATAATGCAGTAGGTAGAGCTAGAGTCAGGAAGACCTGAGTTCAGATTTGTTCACAGATACTTACTAGCTGTGTGACCCTAAGCAAATTACTTAACTCTGTTTGTCTCAGTTTCCTCATTTGTCAGGCAACCTAGAAAAGAAAATGACAAACTATTCTAGTATCTTTGCCAAGAAACCACTGAAAGGGTTCATAAAAATTTGGGCGTGACTAATTTCAAAATACTAACAACAATGAATCCTAGTTTCTTTGTCTTCTATAACATCATATTCCAATTTCTTCACTTTTTTTTTTAATGTGGGAACTGCTAAATCTTTTTTTTTTTTTTGTAATTAAAGCTTTTTGTTTTTAAAACGTGTATGGATAATTTTTCAACATTGACCCTTGCAAAACCTTGTGCTTCAAAATTTCCCTATCTTCCCCCCATCTTCTCCCTTTGATGGCAAGTAATCCAATATATGTTAAACATGTTAAATCCAATATATATATACATACATACACATATTCATACAATTATCTTGCTGCACAAAAAAAGTCTGATCAAAAAGGGAAAAAAATGAAAAAGAAAACAATGCAAGCAAACAACAAAAAAAGTGGAAATACTTTGTTGTGATCTAGACTCAGTTCCCACAGTCCTCTCTGGATATAGATGGCTCTACCCATCACAAGATGATTGGAATTGGCCTCAGTCATTCCACTGTTGAAAAGAGCCACGTTCTGATGGACATCAGACATCAGACAATCAGAACTGATCATTGTATAATCTTGTTGCTGTATACAATAATCTCCTGGTTCTGCTCATTTCACTTAACATCCATTCATGTAAGTCCAGGCCTCTATGAAATCATCCTGCTGATTGTTTCTTATAGAAAAATAATAATCCATAACATTCATATACCAAAACTCATTCAGCTTTTCTCCAGCTGATGGGCATCCACTCAGAAATTGCTAAATCTTGTGTGATCCTTCTGACTGTGGCTTCACCACATTTGAATTGTTTCTTTTTGGCTGCTTGCAATATTTTCTTCTTGATCTGGGAGCTCTGGAATTTAGCTATAATATTTCTGGGAATTTTCTTTTGGGATCTCTTTCAGAAGATGATCAGTGGATTCTTTCAATTTCTGTTTTACCTCTGGATCTAAGATCCAGACAGTTTTCCTTTGTAATTTTAATGTTTTACTCTCCCCTACTTCCTCCTTTTTTTGATAATGATTTTCTTTAGGTTGGCCAAGAATTCTTAAATTCTCTCTCTTTGATCTATTTTTTAGGTTATTTGTTTTTTTTAATGAGTTATTTCACATTTTCTGACATTTTTTCATTATTTTGACTTTGTTTTAATGTTTCTTGATGTTTCATGGTGTTGTTAGCTCCCACTTAGCCAATTCTAAATTTTAAGGGATTATTTTCTTTAGTGAGGTTTTGTACCTCTTTTTCTACTTTTTAAGTAATTCTTCTCTTCATTAATTTTTCTTGGTGCCTGTTTCCAAGTTCTTTTGTTATTTTCTTATATCACTCTTGTTTTTCTTTTTCTTTTTTTTTTTTCTCCAATTTTTTCTTTACCAACTCTTTTCTTTGTCTTGGAGAAGTCTTGTTCTTGTTAGGCTTATCTCCATTAGCAATTTTTCCTTTGAAGTTTTGCTTGTGGCTGTTTTCACATTTTTTTTTTTTTTTCTTCCCCATTTATGTGTTAGTCTTCCTTGCAACCGTGTTAACTTTTTAAGGGCAACTTCATTTTTTTGCTCTTTGCAAATTTTTCTAGCCTATTTCTTCATGTTGAACTTTGGATTAAAGTTTGGTTCTCCTCACCTGGGGGAGGGCCAAGTTTTAGGCTTTTTCATGTTACTATTTTCAGAGCTAATTCTGGGGATCTGCAAGTTTTTGGTTCTTCCAAGATGGTAGGTTACAGTGACTGCTCTCTTGGTTTACGCCTTAGTCTTTAGCCAGAAAGGGACCTTGCTCCCCTCCAGCTGTATTTCTTTTGATCCAGAAATTGTGAATAGGGCTGTTTTTCTCTTGTGACTGATTGTAGGGTACTCTTCTCCATCCTGGGACTTTTTCTCCAGAACTGATCAGTAGAGTTGTCAGTCAGTGCCAGTTGCACCTAGGCCCTCAGAGGCTCCCCTTTATTCTCTTTCCAACCATTTGTCTGACCTTTTTATCATCTCTGAGTTAAGAGCTCCCCAAACTGTTGCTGTAGCAGCTACTTCCAACATTAGCGACTGGTGTTGCCCTTACAACTTAATTTCTTAAAAGAGAAAAAAAAATCCAGCAAAACCAATTAACACCAAATAATGCTAGCATTTTTTCTGCAGGATGATGCTCACCTCTATCTTATTGTTCCATTTTGGGGACCTGAGTCTTGCACCAAAGATACCACATTATTGGATCAGACCAAAAATTCTTACAGTATCCACCTCAGTGTTTTGGGGTCTGATGGTGGTACCATAGCATATTCTGGTAGAGTGATGGAAAAGATGTTCTTTGAATTTCTGCTTCCCTTTGTCTCTAAATTGTAGAGCTTTCTTTAGATATAAATTTTGTCCAGCCTCTTCATTTTAATGGTGATTGTTGCTCAGTGAATAATTTAAAGCAGACCAGCACATCAGATGCAGTGTGACTTTGTTGCCCTTGTTGGTGCCACCTCCTGAGAGCACTAAGTTGGAGAGAAATTAAATGCTTGGGCTACTGTTTCTCATCCAATTTATAGCAGAGATAGGCCCATAGACCAGATCTTCTGCACTCCTCAATCCACTCTTTCCCTTACACCTAGCTCATTCAAACACAATTTATTGAAGTCCCTTCAAAAATAGTTTTCTTTTGGCCTCTTAGACAAAGTAGTTCTTGTTTTAATTTCTGCTAAAGGTACCTCCCTCAAACTCAAAACATTGAGCCACTTAGCGGTAATATAGTTAAAAATCTGTGTTTACTCTCCATACTGTTTTAAGGATTTTTAAAAAATTAGGTCATGTCACTTAATTTTCTGGTTTTCCTATGGTGTATGAATTTGTTGGGATGATATAAAATAATTAAATTTATTGCCATAATATAAAAATAAACCTCACAATTTTTGTATTAAAATTTAAAAAAAATTCATATTTTCCTTTTGTTGCATTCACTTATACAGTTTGTATATAAGATTTTGACATTTTTTCATGAAACCACCCATTTATCATATTGGATAACTAGGCTTACATGTGACAGACAATCCAATTTTCCAAGCCCAACCTCAGTTATGACCTTTAGATTTTCAGTGAGAAATAGGCAGTGAGGCGGTGCAGTACCTGGAATCCGGAAGAACTGAGTTCAAATGCAGGAGACTGTGATCCTGAGTAAGTCACATCACTTTTACTGGCCTCAGTTTCCTCATTGAAAAAGTAGGGATAATAACAACATATCCCTCTCAGGGTTCTTGTGGTATCAAATGAGATAATAATTGTAAAACATTTAGTTCAGTGCCTGGCACATAGTTATTGTTATGTAAATGTTTGTTGCTATCATCCTCATTATCATTTTTTAAATTTAATTCAAGCCAGTTACCAGGCCACTGAGGAATATTTATTTCCAGGATAATTTGGCTTCACTGCATATTCTGCATAATCCTGCATATTTTTTATGAGTTCATTATTCTTGCCATGAAAGGTTGACTTCCAGGTCCACTGGAAGCAAAAAAATTTCCAAACCATGTTTTGAGGTGGACTTTTGGAAGTCTGACATAAATTTTCCTAGATCTTACAGGATCTTGGACTTTCTGATAGTAGTTTTGGTATTGTCATGAATAAAAGTGCCTTTGCTGCATCTCTGTTTAGGACCCAATTATGACTCTTTAGGTGCCAGGTCACTGGATCTTTGTTTTTTGAGGGTTAATTGTGTTATTTTGTAGTAATAGTTCATTAATTTCTTGTTTTATTTTCAATCATGTTTTTCTTTACTCTTCATTGCAATTGATTGTGTTTTTTTGTTATGGGCTTGACTGAGCCTTGGAATGTTTGACTTTTTCATTCTTCTTGGTTCTCCCTCCTCTTCTCCTTTCCCATCACCCTAGAGACTCTAACTTGATTATATATTACAAAATGGCCTACTTATTGTTTCTCACAAAAGATTTTTCTCATCCATCTACATACTTTCCTCAGGCTGTTCCATAACTTAAAATCCTTAGTTTTTTCAAAGTTCAACTCAAAAGTTGGTTTTGCTACATGAAACTCTATGATCTTTAGAGATTACTGACCAACTCCCCTTCACTCTCTCTTTCCCTTACCTCATATATATTTTCTATATACTTTTATGTACATATGTTCTTCCCCTTTACAAGTTTTTGGAGGTCAGAGAAAACATCACTTTTGTTTCTCCAGTGCCCAACACAGAGCCTGTCATGTAGAGGCCTAATAAATGTTTGTTGTGTAGTTGTTAGCTCAGAAGTAGGAAGTAGAACGCCTCTGAAACAAATTTATGCTAAGGAAAATTGCTTGAAGGGAAAAGATACGTTTATTCAGGTGATTGCTTGGGTGCTTCCAAAAGATACGGTATTAGTTTTCAGTTATTTATTAAATTTGTTCTGTAAATGTAGCACTAGTTCCTCTTGGCAAAATTCTAGAAAACCTATTTGCTTTAAGCAAAGTAGATATCTCCTAATAAGTTACACATAAGTTAAATTTGTTCATCTATTACCATTTTCTCATTTACCCGTGTTCTGATTTCAAGGATATTTTATCTTGATTTCTGTGGAGAATTGCACCTACGAAGCTGTAATATTTTAAGGAACCATGTATTCATTCTTTTGTAATAATATAAATTAATCACTCATTACTACCACACAGTTCATCTGTTGTAGGAGTCCTGATGATTATGCCCTTGAGGTATCTTGGAGTGAGCACTCCTAAACTAAGGGGCTTTGCCATCTCCATTAAGGTACGTCCCCAGGATGTGCTTCAACATATTCTCTGGGGATGTCATTAAAAAGGACTGCTTTGGGAGAGAAAAATCACCTTTTCTCCATGAGGACCTCTCCTTGGGAAGACATTGGACTCATGAGATTTGCAGAGTGAAAGAATTCTAGAGATAAAGTGTTTGCTTGTGGAAATAGTTACTTGATTTAATTTTTGATTAAAAAAATATTTACATTGATTATTTATTGAATTTTACATCACTTTAATTTCCAGATACATTTTTCTCTTCTCTCTTCCTGACTAGTCAGTTCTTACAACAAAAAACTTTAAAAAAACAACCAGATCAAAAGAGAGGAATTAAAAGGTAATTTAGCAAAACCAATCAACTGAATCTGAGGGCACTTGCCAGGTTGTGTTTTCCACTCATAGTCCCCACTTGTGTAAAGAATAGAATGAGGTATATTTTCTTATCTATCTTATCAAGATTATTTTTCTTTATCAGTCTTTTCCTTTTTTTTTTTCTTTTTGCCATGAATAAGCATTTGTTTTCTCTCCCTCTCATCCCTAGCCTTGGGGATCTGAATGAGAAACAAAAGTCTTATAACATATGCAGTCATGCAAAACAGATTCCCCTTTGGCTATGTCCATAATCAGACTTGGAGTCCACCACCTTTCTCTTGGGGGATGGGGAACTTGGCTTTCTCTGGAATTGTACTAACTCCCTCATTATTTCAAATGTGGAAACTGGAGCTAAGCAAGGCCCAGTGACTTCCTGAGGTCACACAGGCAGTTAGTAGAAGAGCTGGGATGGGACTTGGGTCTCCAGATCCCATACTTATTTTTCCTTCTTTGCCAAAAACAATGGCCTCTTCTCTCTCCTCAGGTGTTAATTGTTGTTCCTTTTCGGGAGGCTGCTCTCAGAGTGGTCCAGCTCTTCATCAGTCTCCTGGAAGCAGGAAGCAAGAAGAAAATAAATGTGAGTAACAAAAAGCGCTTCAAGGGAGAATATGGGTCTGACCCAGATGAGAGACCTCCCAATCTGAAGAGGCCTGAAGACTATGATGCTGTGTTTGCTGGCAACATTGATGACCACTTCCGGATAGGTAGGTGAGAACACCTAAACAAAATTGGATCCACCTTATTTTGTGCACCCAGCATCCCAGATCCAATCAGATAAACCCAATCATTCCTTTGTCCCAGTAAACAGACATTTCTTTGTCATCTTTGTCATCTTTAAAGAGACCTATCATTGATGTCTAATAGTCATTTCCTTCTAGTGGAACCCTCCCTAATCACAAGAGAAAAACTTAAGTCAGAGAGATTAACAAAGTACCTATAGCCATCAGCAAACTTTCAGTCTTGCATCCAAGAAGAAGGGAATGGGTTTTGTTATGACCAGAGTCCCCTTGGGAGGCACTGGCTGTGGTGGGGAAAATGTTTTCTAGCAAAGTCTCACTGGGGACACTCAGAGCACACAGGAAAGACCTAGGCCTGTGACAGGAATACTTAAAATACCGCATGGTAAAAGCCCTTTCTATAATGGTGGGAAATAGTTCTGAGAGAAATTGGAGTGACTAGAGCTTGTTGGCTTGGTCTGCAGGGAGTGTTCATGAAGGGCCTCCAGGACAGACTGGGCTCCTCTTGCCTTTCCACCCCGGATGTGGCTGTAGTACTTCTTGATGGGTCTATGCCTCCCTATGTCAGTCCATGTCCTTCCTACCTTGAAAAGCCAGTTCAAAGACTACTTTTTCTAGGAAACCTTTCTGGGTGGAGCAGGTAATTATTTGTATTACTCTTCCTGGGATGAGGATTATTTTTTTCACATTTGTCATTTCTTCAGGACTCGGTATTCTCTGTTGATAGTGTACACTGGTTGTAAATGTGGTTTCTCCTGTGTATGTTCTGATTTATCTACATGTTCTTTGTGCTCTACAGTGAGCAATGTGGCCTCTCTTCATGGGCTGGTGTCCATGTGTCCAGACACCGAGTCTGTCCTAGGTGGGCCCTGCTGAAGAGGGCCTGCTGGCTCCCAGAGCACAAGAGGCTTGCTCCATTGACCTCCCTGTGTTAGGGCAGCAGGGGATTAGGGAACTTGCAACAAAATCAGGAGCTTTCTGGTTAGAAGAAAACCCCTGGAGTTCTATTGTGCTGAATAGGCTGACTTGATGGAAGAGGCCATCAGTCGTGTTTTTGTAGTGGGAACCCTCCCTGCAGATAAGTAGAGACATGGCTGAGATGTCCCGCAGTGGGACATTCTGGCCAAGCGGATGGCGCGGCTGTTGTTTGCTTCCATCCTTTCCGTGGCTCAGCAGCCAGTGTGTCTAGAGCTTGCTCGTGGGCTGATTGTCAGGAGTTCCTGTGGTGAGGGAGATGGACAGGCTCAGCAGGGCAGCTGCAAGTTTACTTGGGAGGAAGGTTATTATCCTGATGCTGTGGAGGCTTGCATAGGGGAAGGGAGGATGTACACAGTCATTTTAACTCAGGGAGGGAAAGGTTATTTGTTGTTACAAGATGCTACATGTGTCCATCTGATCCATGCAGAGTGTGAAATAATAGTTTAGTGGCAACCTGGGGTTGTGTTTTGAACAAAGATGCTATTTTGTCCACAAATCGTGTTTTCATTTTTTATTACCATGGGATTTCCCCCAAGCAGTGCTTAAGTTAACTGGTTCCCTGGCTCCCTGTAGAACTGTGAAGCCAGCCCTCTCTTTACAAGTGTGTCTGTATATATTCTTACCCCAGGGTGAGCAGGACGCTCTTTGCTTGGTTGCTCATAGAGTGTTAGACTGGGAGCCAGAGCATGTGGATTCACATCCAACCGGGGGCACTTACTACTTACTTACTACTGAGGGCAAATCATTTAACTCTTCTGGGCCTTAGTTTCTTCATCTTTGAAATAAAGGGGTATGGGCCTTTTCCCCTTTCTTTGTAGAGAAGTGATGAGAGGGACTTTGGGTGGGGAATACTATGTGTAATGTTAGGCTTGGGTGATGTCTTGGTTCATTTTGCTGAATTGCTTTAAAAATTTATGTATAAGAGATGGTTTTCTGGAGGACAGAGTAGGGAGGTATGTATTGAGGAATTAAAAATAAAGTATATCTTGTGAACATTTTTTTTTAGAGAGGGCATTGAATTAAGCTTTCCTTTTCCTCTCTAATCTGTGCTATTAGGAATATTTATGACAATCTTTTTTTTTTTTTCCACTTCTGATCAACCTAGTATAAAGGACCAACAATTGACAATAAAATTAAGAAAGAAACACAGCCCTCCTTAATTGGTAATAAAGTTGTTAATTTTTATTTTTATTAATGAGACAGTACAGAGGATAATAAATTTAGGATGTGGTTTAATAGATCAAGATAGATAGGACAGCTGGCATCTTCAACTTTTGGCCCTTCCTGGGGTGTAATCATTCTGTAACCTGCTGGGGAAGGCTCCCAGCTATATTAAATGCTCTGTGTGGTTCCTTCCCATTCTTTTGTGGTCTCACTTAAGAATGAGATTAGAAACAAGATAGTAAAGTGGATCTAACCTAAGTCTGCCTAGCAAGGACCACCGGATCATCCATTTGTATACTCTATATCATATATCATCGGAGAGATAAAGACGTAAAATGATATGTTTCCTAGTCTCATGGAACATTTTGTTGGAGGATTGGATCTATCAGATTGAATTAGAAGAGACCTCAGACACTAGCTCTTCCAACTCCTATTTTACATTTGAAATTTGAGACCTGTTCCTAATTAAATCAGAGTCATCCAGGTAGCAGCTATGAAAGGTGGGATTTGAACCAGATCCTTTTACTCAGGATCCCAATACTCTGTATCAGGTCACAAGGAGAGAGGGTACACCTCTGAGAGCTTCTTCGGGTGATGGTTTTTCAAAGAAACTAACTGGTGTTTCTTTAACAATGTAAGGGTTGACCCTGTTGGCAATATATATCTTTACGATGGGCGGTCAGAAATAGGGTTGAGCTCAGTAGCTTCTATCATTGCAAGGCTGAATGGGCATCCCTGGTGGGAGGCTAGACCTAAACACTAAGGTTTTGAGGTCATCTCTCCAGCATACAAATGACTACTAAATAATGAACCAATTGCAATGTTTGTCTCTTTTTTTATGTGTATGTGCAGGAGTTGCAGTTCTTCAGCGAAGCATCCGACTTTATGCTCCATTTTACTCCTCAGATATTCTCATTGCCTCCCCTCTTGGCTTGAGAACTATTATTGGTGCAGAGGGAGAAAAGAAGAGGGACTTTGACTTCTTATCTTCCATAGAGATTCTCATTATTGACCAAGTTGACATTTACCTGATGCAAAATTGGGAGCATGTCCTGGTAATGATGTTTTCTACAAATGTGTACTATGTAGCTTGCTTTCTGGTGTAATTACTGTGTGATAAAGAAATCCAACTTGCTATATATTCAAGGGAGGCCATTTCTATAGGGGAAAAAACTTCCCAGCAAAACACTTTTTGCCTTCTTAGAAGCTAAATTAAATTTATTCAAAGAAAGATGGGGAGGGGGACAAAATTTGATGAATTCATTGAAAAAGAATCTTAGTGATATAGAATGTTGTATACCCCAGATCTGTCACATCTGCAAAAGAATTAGGGGAGGTGTTGTCTTAAATTCATAGGGGTCATGTTTAATGTTCTGTTATTTTGCAACATTTTTCTTTCTTTTTTCCATTTATCTTATTGTGATCATTGTACAGATTATTTTCTTGGCTCTTCTTTCCTCGGCATTAGTTCACATAGGTCTTGTTTCTGTGAATTTATCATATTAGTTGTTTCTTCCAGCAGAGTAATTGTTTATTGTGTGCCGCATTTTGTTTAGCTGTATTCCAGTAGATGGGCGGCTACTTTGTTTTCACTTCTTTGCTACTAACAAAGAAAGGGCTAATGATTTGGTATTTAGAGAACCTTTTCCCATGACCCTCAGGTATGGACATTTTGGCTACTTTATCTTCATAATTCCAAATTTTGTTCCATATTTGTTCAATCAGTTCAATTGTGTCTGACTCTTCATGACCCCATTTGGGGTTTCCTTGGCAAAGATATTGGAGTCGTTTGCCATTTCCTTCTCTTGCTCTCTTAATATATGAGGAAACTGAGGCAGAGATAAGGGGCTTGCCCAGGGTCACACAGCCAGTTTCTGAGGCCAGATTTCTTCCTGACTCCTGAGCCCAGGCTCTCCACTGTGGTGCCCCCTAGAGGATTTCGTATTTGATCCTGTAGATGACAGGGGATCGTTGGACATCATTGAGTGGAGGTGTGAGGATGAACTGATCACGCTTTGTGACCTGGTAACTGCTTTCATCATGTGTGGTAGCTGTGGAATTTAAGGTGCCCCTTGTGGGCCTGGGAAACGTTTTTTTTTTCCTCTTTTGGTGATGAAACCTTTGACTCTAACCAAGGCCTCATTAATTTAAAATCAGGCTTTTGGCAGGGAATGTGCTGGTCACATCCTGGTAAATGTCCAGATGGTCCTAGACTAATGATGAATTTAACAAGTCAGATACTTCTTTTCACAGAATTTGCAAATTTTTTTTTTTTTTTTCATTAAGAACTTAAATACCAAATAAAATGAACATTTTTGTATATAAAGTCAGGCAGGAAAAGATGATTGGCCATGAAACCATGAATTTCTTCTGTACAGTTTGATATATAATTAATTTGCTTTCAAAATTGCCTGCTTGTCTCTGTTTCATTTTGCTTTCTATTCTCTTTCCATTTTTCAAAAACTGCTGCATTGATGAACTTTTATTTTGGGGGGCAACTCTTTTATCACTATCTTCTTTCTCTCTTTTCCTCACCCCGATTGAAAAAAGAAAGAAAGGGGGGGAAAACAAACTAAAACCTTTGTATCAAATGTACATAGTCAGGCCAAACAAGCTGACATTTTGGCTGCACCTGACATTATGTGACTTTGTTCATAGCATTTGATGAACCATATGAACTTACTTCCCTTGGATTCTCATGGAGTGGATTTCTCCCGAGTACGTATGTGGAGTCTGAATAACTGGTCCAAGTATTACCGGCAGACGCTGCTGTTTGGTGCCTTGCAAGAGGCCCAGATCAACTCGGTCTTCAGCAAGTACTGTGTCAATTACCAAGGGCAGGTAATAATAGAACCTTCCATTCTGCGGTGCTGCCCTGGGTAGATTGTGGGAGCAGAGTCAGGAAGACCTGGGTTTAACTTTGGCCTCTCTCTGCTTACTAGTTGGGCAAGTCTTAGTTTTTCTGATCTGTACATCACCTACCTTCTTGGTAAGAATCAAATGGTAAAATAATTGTAAAGTGCTTAGGCCAATGCTTGGCACATTGAAGATGCGTTATAAATGGTAGCTGTCATCATCCTTGTCCTCATCATTAATATGATTATTGACATTTCATTTGGGGAGGGGGTGAAGTATCAAAAGAAAGAGGAGGAGAATACTTAGTTTCCACCCAGACAGAAAAAGATTGTGAAGAAACTGAGAGAATCACCCACAAAGAGAAGCCCACATCTAGTATTCTGCTGTGCTGCGTCACCCTTCCCTTCTAAAGCTCTTGATGCCTTTTTACAGGTAACCGTGAGGAGCATCCCGATGACTGGCTCCATTAGTCAGGTTCTGGTGCAGCTCCCGCATGTTTTCCAGAGATTAGAAGCTGAAAACCTCCTTTCTGTAATAGATGCCAGGTAAGTAATTAGCTCTCTGTGGTGTGGCTGGGTATTTGGCCTTCAGGAGGCATCTACAAGTCTAGACTTCCAGCTGATTTTACTGGATTTTGTTGACCTAAATAAATTATTTCCTCATTAGCCCCCTATGACTGGCAGATTTTTATTCTATCAGTATTGTTATGTAGAACAATCTGTGTTGGTTGGCTCATTTCTTATACTAGCACAATGCTATGCAGATAACATTTAATTTTTATAAATGTTTTTTCCATTTCCCAGAGAATAAGCTCTTATACCTTATAATGAAGGTTAAAAAAGAGTGGGGGGGGGGAACCCATCGTGTCAAAACTAACCAGCAGAAGGGAGGAGTTTTATATTGTGTATGATTTTCCATAATGGTAGTCCCTCATTTCTTGAAAGAAGTGGAAGAGGGTGTTTTCTTTTACAGCATCTCTTCTTTGGAGCTAAATCTGATCATTGTGATTTTATAGCATATAGTTTTCAGTTTGGATTTGATTTTTTTGTGGTTCTTTTCATTTATAGTGTTGCACTTGCAAATATTGTTTTTCTGGGGGCAGCTAGGTGGTACAGTGGATAGAGCACCAGGCCTGAACTCAGAAGGTCCTGAGTTCAATCTGGTCTCGGACACATAACACTTCTTAGCCATATGACCTTGGGCAAGTCACTTAACCCCAATTGCCTCAGCCCCCCAAAATTTTTTTTATTTTGTTTTCGTAGTTCTGCTGACTTCACTTTGCTTTTTTTGTGGAAAATTTCACATGCTTCTGTAGTCATCACACATATTGTTTCTTACAACACAATTATGTTCCATTCCATTATGTTCTACAATTTGATTAGTCATTTTTGGCTTGATGGACATCTACTTTGCCCTGTTTTTTGCTTGAGGGTATAAGGGGCCTTTTTGCCCTTGACTTCCTTGGGTTTTATGCCTACCAATGGAACCTCAAGGTTAAAGGTTATCAGCATTTTAGTCCCATCCATAACATTATATTCTGTGCATATCATATTCTAAGAAATATTTGTTAAGTGATTATTCAACATATAAAGTCTTGTCACTGCCACTTGTTATGTCTCAGGACACTTTTCCCATCTCCAGTCAGTCAAAGTCAGTTTATTATTGTGCTAGGTGTCTAGGGTATAAAGAGAGAAATAAAACAATCCTTGCTCTTTGGGAGTTTACATTCCCTTTATAGAAACAAATGGATATCTATAAGTAGAATGAATAAAAGATAAATGTCAGGTAGCTGGGAAGGGAGGACACTTAATGGTTGAGTGATCAGGAAAGACTTTTTATAGATGGTAGCTGAATCTGGAAAGAAGTGAGGAATTGTGCAAGGCAGAGATGAGGCAGGACATTCCGGGCACATAGGACTGCCATGTATGAGGAAGAGAGAGACTTATGTGAATGGACTCTGCAGGGAGCCTAGAAAGCTAGCTGGGGGCTGGGTTGTGTGTAGTGCCCAGGGGTGTTAGGGAGCCACTGGAGTTTCTGAGCAGTGGAGTAACATGGTCTTATCTCTGCATAAGATACTTTGGCAGTAGTGTGGAAGGCTGAGCTGGAATGGGGAGAGGTCTGAAGCCAGGAGACCAGTGAGGTGGCAGTGGGCAGACTTGGGGGGGTGGGGGGGGAGGCCATAACTGTGAATAGAGAAAAGGTGTCAGGTGTGAAAGATGGGGAGGCAGATTCAGCAAGACTTGGTATCTGTGGGGACAAGTTGAGGACCTGGAGAAATGGAGGTACCTTGACAGATACTCTTCTTCCTCTTTGCTTTTTAAGAGTTTAAGAGCCTTCTCTTTTTTCATGGTCCATCTCAGGTACCACCACTTCCAGGAAGCCTTCCTTGATCCATCTTTTTCTGAAAGGATTCTCTCCCTCATAGGTTTTTAGAGCCCTTTGAATATATTAATTAGTCCTTATCGAATTCTACCTTTTGTGTTATCATATGGGTCTTTTCTATATTTCATACTTTCCCTCTCTTTAAATTGTCCTTTGGGAGTCTATTCTTTTTCATTTTGAGCCTCTGACACACACAAATCAATTAAATTGTAAAAGGTTTCTGTGCTGTTCTCTCTACATAATAGCTGTTACATTGAAGAGTAGGTGATAGAGATCAGCCAGCTGGCTTCCCAAGCCATTCTGGGAAGGACCCTTTGGTTCAAAGATAGGTCCTTCATTTCCCAGGCTCACGGTCTTTATTTTATTCTCCAGGGAGAGATTTTTCAGAGCCTGAGGAAATGATTCACTACCTACATAAACCCAAAAGACAGCAATCAGCTGACAAATTCTCTACTATGACAATCACCATTTTTAACATTCCTTGTTCCTCACCAGAGCCTTGGGTTCCTTACAAAGAAATCAGTATTTCCAAGGTATTGGGATTGTAGCTATAGAGCTGGAAGGCATGAAGGTGCTGTTGATTCCAGTTTTCTCATTTATAGGTGAGAAAATGATGCAACTGGCAGCTCTCTGAGACAGAATTTAAACTCAGGTCTTCTTGACTCCAAATCTAGCACTATTTCTTGTAGCACCCAGCTGCCTCAAGTTCATTTTACATGAGTAATAGTTTAAATTTGTATCTTTAAGTGTCCCCTAAGATTTATACTGAGATACAGGAAAACCACCAATCTTAGAAGCAACAGATTTAGAAACATTTTCTTTTTAATGGGCTATGTTTGAATTAAAAACAAACAAACAAAAAAAATTATATATATTTTATATACATTATATTTCTAGACCTTGGTTTTCTCTAGGTACCCCAAAATGAACTTGATGAAATCCTAAAACTATCCTTTTTTTCATCCTTAGTTCAAAGCTATTTTTAAGAAGACTTCCCAGTTCACTTCATACCATGTTAATCATTCAAAATTTTAAGTTTCTACATGTCTAAATTGTCTGGACTTGCAGGAATCCTTAAATATTGAACTTGGAGAAGGAAAATCTGGTCCAGCTGACCTCATTCATTGATGAAAAAGCTGAGATCACAAATTGATAAAATGTGCCAGACAGTAAATAACAGAGCCAGGACTAAATGCTCGTCGCCTGATGAGCTGCACCTGATTTGTATTTATTTAGATATTGGCTGAATTGTGTGATTGAATGAGCATGAAATACTTGAGTTTGAATTTTGACAGTGTGATCTTGGGAAAATGACTTCTTCCCAGGAAGAAAGGAAACAAGCACTTATTAAGTACCTACTGTATGTCAGGCATTGTTCTAAATGTTTTACAGATATCTCTTTGGAGATTCACAACAACCCTGAGAGGTAGATGCTTTTAATATACCCATTTTATAGATGAGGAAACTAGGTTAAGTGACTTATCCAGGGCCATACAATTAGTCGCACAGACCAGATTTGAACTAAGATCTTTCTGACTCCAGACTCAATGTGTTACTGAGTTGCCTCTTGGGGCCTCATTTTCTTCATCTATAAAATGAGAGGTTTGGATTAGATCATAGTTTAGTAAACTATGGCCTCGGGGTCCAATCTGACCACCACTAATATTTGTATAGATCAAGACCTAAAAATGGTCTTTACTTTTTAAAATGAAAAAATCTTTAAAATGTATATATATTTAATTTAATGTGACAAAATATAATTTCATAATATAAAGATTTTTGATAACATAAATGTATTTATTTTAAATGATGAAAGTTCTTCTTAGCTGGAGGCCATAGCAAAACAAGTAGTGGCTGGATCTGGTTGTCAAACTATAGTTTGCTAACCCAGCACCAGATATCCTGGTATCTTAAGGTCCTCTTCAGTTCTGAAATCCTGACTTAACAATACTTGCAAATCATGATTATACATGTAAGTTCTAGGATGCATTGGGTCCTATATTGTTTTCTCCATTGAATTGTGTTATCACTTAAAAAATAAATGTTATTTTAATTTCCATTGAAAACCAGTTATTCAAAATAAAAACAAGCATGAGAAATGTAAGTTTACTTGATAAACTCCTTCCCCTTCATCCCTTTTTTCTAGAAAAAACCCCAAACCAAAAGATTATTCACAGTTAAATAATTTTGTCTTGATCTGCTATTTGCTTCTGTCTCATACCCCATACGTATGTATATTGATTGTTTTTGTGATGCTTTTTAACTTTTTTTGCATATCTGTCACAGGTTTATAAATGTTATTTTCCTGCATAATTGCTACTCTGGCTATTGGGTTTTTGGTTTAATTTTTTTCATCGTGCACACTTCGTATATCTCTTCCAACATAACTTTGGATTTATATTTTTTATTTCTTATGGTAAAATAATATTCCATTATATTCATATACCATAATTTGTTTTGCCATTCTCAGTCAGTTAACATCTAGTTTATTTCTATTCATTTCTTATTATAAAAAATCCTGTTAAGAATATTTTTACACAGATTAGGATTTTTTTTTTTCCTCTTGTCATGGTCCCTTTGGGATGTAATCCTAATTCTGGGTCAGACAATATGCACATGTTTCTAAGTTTCATTTTATAATTCCATGTTGTTTTTCATAAAGTTTGGATCAATTTGCAGTCCCACTGGTATGTAATAGCATACCTGTTTTACCACAACTGCATTGGCTTCTATTATCTTTGCTGATTTGATGAATGTACAATGATTTCTTAGTTGTTTTAATTTTTATTTCTCTCATTATTAATTTTTTCATGTAGTGGCTGATATTTATAATTCCTCTTTTTAGAAAAGCCTGTTTTTTTTTTTTGTTTTTTTTTTGTTTGAGCACATAACAGTCAAGTCATGTAGTATTTATAGAACACTTATTCTGTGATAGTTACTGTTTAGGTCTGGGGATGCAAAGAAGTCCCTGTCCCTAAGAGCTTATCATTTAGCCAGGGAAAGGAGCAGATACACATTTAGATGCAGGTGGGAAGAGGGAACTGGCAGGCGGGAGGGAGTGGGTCAGGACAGGCTCCTGCAAAAGACCTTGAGCAGGGGGACCATATGAGGTAAAGGGGAGGAGGGAAGACAGTCCAAGCATGGGGGACAGCCAGTTAAAGCTTTGTGAGAAATGGTAAGAGGACCAGTGGTGACTATGTTCAAAAAGAGTTTGTAGAATTGTAGAATAAAGCTGGAAAGGGAGGTTGGAGCCACACAGTTTATTACTGTGCTAGATGTCTTGGGTTTTTAATGCCATATGTGAAGAGCTGGAGTTTGAATGGGAGACTCCAGTATCTACTGGCGAATGGCTTCTTGTCTTTTGTGTCAGGTCCTCTTCAATGCCTGATTCACATGGCTTAGTGAGTAGAGGCCTGGACTTGGACTGGATAAGAAGTGGGATCCAATGCTTACTGGTACTTAGTGGCCTCCAACAACTACATAGGGCATGCTTATTAAGCCATAGGTTTGGATGGGAAGTGGAGTTCTGTACCTGGAGTTATCCTCCATTGTGATACTGGAGCAGGTATTTCTATGAGTTTGGTACAACCTTTATGTCTTAAAATTGGTTTCTTTCATTATTCTGTGCATTGCTTTGTGGCGGAAAAGCCTTTTTTATATAATCAGATCTTAAGTCTTATTTCAAGTATAATTTGTCTTAACTATTTACTGAGTTTAGAATTTGTCCTCTCTCCATAATTATGAAAGATATAACAATATCCTAATTAAAATTTTTTTTTTTTTTACATCTTTGGTCCCTAGATCTGGGAAAAACATCATAGATAGGACAGAAGGACCAGTGTCATTAATGATTACAGATATGAAAATATCAAAGTAACAACAGATTGCAACATTAGAGCAAAGAATGGCTTCCTCTTGATCAAGTGGGACTTAGAAAGATCAATCTATATTGGAAAAAAAACCTTGCATGTAAATAAAATTCAGAGTGCTTTCAAATCTTTATTCTTGTTTTTGACTTTGTAGCAGTCCTTGGGCTTACTCTATTTTGGGTATTATTTTGTCTTTTTTCTACTTTGAAGAATGTGTAATACAGAAAAACAAAATAGCTTTCTGAAGATCACACGGAAGTTAGCTAGTGATAGAGTCCCTGATTGTTTTTTTGTTTTCTTAACCAGGTTTCATTTCTTTGTGAATAAGATCTTACCTCAGTATCAAGATGCAGTAATGTCTCACACTCTCATCTATGTCCCATCCTACTTTGACTTTGTGCGGCTCCGAAATTATTTTAAAAAGGAGGAGTTAAACTTCACCCACATCTGTGAATACACTGAGAGGTCTGGGGTCTCCAGGGCCAGACACTTCTTCCTCCAAGGAGAACGTCAGTTTCTGCTTTTCACGGAACGTTTTCACTTCTATAAGAGGTAAGACAAGGCCAGACTTAGCGGCTTTTCCTTCCCCAGGGAGAGGCATGCCAGCAGACTATTGGGGGAATGTTTTGTGGTGTTCCAAAGCTCCCGCTGCTTCCCTGCCTTCTTTCCAAAGTGACTAGGAAGCTTCTCTGAGGGCGAATGAGGTCTCACCCTCCAGCTCACTCATTTCTTTTTCTGATATGGCCAAGAAATAAAAGTTTCAAAGATTAAGAGAGGTCGTCCGATCCTCTCACTTTTTAGGTGAGGAAAATTAGGCCAGGGGAAGCTACCTGACTTTTCCAAGGTCACGTAAGTTGTAAGGGCATGTATTTTGGAAGCACAGTTGCCTGGAATAATGTGCAGTTTGGACAGACTCAATGACATTGGAAAAGGAGTGAAATAAAGAGCTACATTGATTTGTATAAGCATCATCTGGTAGAAGTGGCCAATGTGGTTGTCCTAGGGGATGATGGGGCAGAGGGAGGGACATTAGAGTAGAGTAGAGTGTAATTGAGCAGATTTGGAATTGGTTAAATGACCATATAAGTGGCCCAGAAGAGGTAATCATCAAATATTTATTGAGCCACTACTATATGCCAGGCTCTGTGCTAAGCATTGGGGACACAAAGAGAGGCAAAAACATGGTCCTTGCCCTCAGAGAGATCACAGGTACTAAGAATGCTGCTCTGGGAAGTGTTTTCAGAAGTGGGGTTGAAAACTTTCCAAGCCAAGGCAGAGTTGTTACTTAGAAATGTAGATTCGATGAGATGAAGAATCCTGTATACTTTGGTTAATCCTGCTTAACTTGTTTGTAGCATTTGGCTCTGCTCATCTCCCTTTCCTCCTGGATCTCTCTCTCTTTTTGGATTTAAGGACTACTTTTGCCCCATAATGTTGTCTTAATTGTTCTTCAGTTTATTTTGTTCTTCATGGGTATGATATCCCCAAGGCTCAATGGGGCCCTTTTAAAATTTTTTCTTTATAGATACTGACTTAGTCTCCTCATCAGCACACCTAGGTTTATCATCTTTGTTACAGATGACTCATAGTTCTAGATATCCAGAGCTAATATCTCCCTATTACCTGTACTACTGACTCCTTATTTAATTGCTTATCTAGTAGGCATCAAGGCTCAGCATATTCAAAACAAAAAAGAGTCTCTTTGAGCAGACCCACCTATCTTTTGAACTTCCTTATTTCTGTCCTGTTTGTGTGTGTATATGTGTGTGTGTGTGTGTGTGTGTGTGTGTGTGTGTGTGTGTGTGTGTGTGTGTGTGTAACTATGGTATTTTGCACATACTAGGCACTTAATAAATTTTTATTGATTGATTGATTGGAATAGCGTATGGACAATTTAAATTCAGACTCCTGATAAAATCTAGAATTCCAGTGAGCCTCTTTTGAAGCTTGAAGATACTGTTATTAAACAACCCCCCTCTTTTTTTTTTATATGATCCCGGGATTGATAGCGATTCATATTTAAGTAGTACCTTAAGGTTTATAAGATTCTTTCCTCACAACTACCCTGTGAAGTAGACAGTACTAACATTTGTACAATTAACTCTACTGTATATATGAAGGTAGCTAGGTGCCCCATTGGATGTAGAGTAAGGATGGGTCTAAACTAAAATCATGTTTCTGACCATGTTCATTTTATTTTTGCCTGCCTTGATTTTTTTCATCTGTAAAATGGAGATAATAACAGCACCTACCTCCCAGAATTACTGTGAGGTTCAAATGAGGTGGTGGCATCCGCTTAATGCTTTGTAAACCAGAAGGCTATTATATAAATGTTAGAAGAGTAAAAAAAATGCTTATTCCCTTAGAGGTTCTGTCACTTGTTTTACCTTCAGTAACCCTAGGAAATGCCACAGCTGGCATTTGAATCCATGTTATTTGGCTCTAAGAATAGCCTGTTTTCACAGGAACTTGACCAGATGGAAAGCAAATAAAGTTATAAAAGGCTTTGAGATAAGAGGTCTAAAAATTAGATTATAGAATTTTTGCATCAGACCTGTAATGGATTTATTAGATGGACCTTTTGGAGATATAGCATTGACCTGTTTAAGAAAGTATAAGGAAATTCATTCTCATTTTCTCCTATCCTGTGATATAATAACAACATTAGCCAGAGTACTGCTGAGAGCTAGGGGACCTAGGGTTACGGGCCCTGCCTCTACCATTAAAGGACTGGGGGGAAGGTCTGCAGTGAGGGTGGGGGAGAGGGGAGGACCCTGGGGACACTGATGTCACTGATGGTTTTAATTCTGTGGGAAAAGTCCCACTGCCAGAAATAGAATATCATACCAAGCAGGAAATAGTGGTTTGACTTGGAGGAGAAGCCAAGCATCCCATTCCCTTTCTCTGTCTCTCCTCCTCCCCTTGTCTACTTTTTTTTTTTTTTTTTTTTTTTCATCCATGTGATAGAATTGATCTGGTAGGGAAGGAGGAGAGAGCATGTTAGGAAACTTAGCTGCTCCTATAACTCTTTGATACCATCTTCCACAGAGGTGATCTTAAACTCCTGGTGGTACATATTTAGATTGCATCTAATTTCCCTAATTCCTTCCCTCCATCTTTCTTTATTCCTCAGAGGAACATCCATAGAGGCACTATTTTAGGAAATCAAAGAATGATTTCTAATCAACTCCCTCAGGGTCCAGTGCTTGCTTCTTGCCCTTCATAGCAAGCCAAGTAATTTGCATTGGGCTAGACGGCTGTAGAGTTTTTGGAATTTTGTTTGTATTTAAGTAAATAAATAGTGGGTGCCTTGGTTCTGTGCTTGTTAAGGAGAAGGAGGAGACACAATTTGTTTCTGGTTTCTTGACTTTTCCCTATACCTCCTAATGCCTCTAAGGAATAGGAAACATGAAGAATGCCCAGTGGGGTATGTTCTGTGAAGGGAAGCAGCTCCAAAGCCGCCTTCTGGGAAGTCCACCAAGATTCCTTAGACAGAAATGAGTTCTTCTTCCCTTGACTTCCCTTATCATTTTGTTCATACTTGTTTTATGACACTTCATTTTCCTTTGTATTACAGTTAATTAATCATATATGTTTCTTATTCTTTTGGAGTGCTGCAGAGAGCTTGTATTGTATTTCTGTCCTCATGCCTCATATAGTATTTCAGTTCGAGAGTTGTTGAATGAATGGTTAATCTCAAACATTGGGTAATTCATAATTCTTTCTAGCTCTGTTCTCTGCCATGCCATGGTTTTTGGCAGCAGCTTGCTCTTCCTAATTATGTTTTGCATATGCTATAACAGTTGCATTCCCCAGGTACACACTAATTGTGTCAATGGGGAGTAGAATTCCAGAAGTGTGCTAAAGGCCAGGGAAAAGCCAGCCTAAAATTAGAAGTTTGCCTAATTTGGTCTATTTAGCCAATAATCTATTCATGGATAATTGAGAGTTGATTCCATTACTGCTGCCTGGGCTTCATTCCCAGGTAGTCAGACAAGACTGGTTAGCATGAGAGCTGATGAAGGAACCCAGGATCTTTGCCATTTTCCCTCCCCTCCAGTAAGTATATCTTTTCAATCAAGTTTGGAAAATGTAATTTTTTTTTTTTTATGAGTCTTGTAACTAGATCACATAAGTGAAGTGGATGAATTGGAAAATTTCCCAGTGTCATTGTCAGAGAGAGCATAAATGATGCTTAAAACCAGGGACTATTCCCAAACTTGCCTGCAGTTCTCCAGATTCCGAGGTGACATGATTTTATCTTAAATGGGAAGGAAAGCCTGTCATTATTAGGCCCTTTGCTGGGCTAGAATGTTTTAGGGAATACTTAAAAGTCTTTTAACTAATAGATGTCTTGTTTTTAATTAGCACATTAATTATTTGAATAAAAACTCTTGCTGTGCTTGAGAAAGCTGTCCTTACTCTTAAGTAGGCTAAACACTTTCTTTGTTTTTTGCTAATTATCTTTTTCCTAGAGTTTTAGCGTAAGACTGAGTTTGTCTCTGTTACTATTGACTCTCTTGATGGAATCAGAGTTTAAATTAGTGGAACTTTACTCAAAACTGTTTTGAATTACCCAGCAAATTGGATAAAACATAATTTTCTTCTATGGATTTTCTTGCCTGATCAAAAATAGGCATATGATAATTTGAATATATTTGTGGTGAGCACTTTTGACCTGGGAAATGCATTTGGTTTGATTTCTAAGTAGTAATTGCGTCTTTACGGGCTTATGTTTTTCTTACATTGTAGAACATACTTTACAAAGGATTTGGGTCCTCTCAGCAACTCTGTGAAGCAGGTGATTCCTATATTATCATTCCCATTTATCATATGTGGAAACGGAGGTTCTGATAGGGGATATCATCTGCAGATTGTCTGTCATATACCTGGAACTCAAATCCATTTCTTTTCAAACCCCTTAAGGACTGATGTTCTTTCCTGTGTGCCAACTTCTTTGTGAGGGAAGGAGTTAAAGAGACTAGTGGTATAGTCAAAAAAATGGCATGAGAGATACTTTGACAGAAAATACAAATATTTAAAGTGGACCTGACCAGTTGTTTAAATTAATTCTACCCTGAATATGGACCAGATATGGAATCTGCAGGTGGGAAGGGCCCTCAGAGGCTGTCTTGGCAAACCCAGACTTAAACATAAGTACTCCCTATGACATACTCCAGATGCCCAACATTTGTTTGAAGACTTCCAATTAAGAGAAGCTACCACTTCCAAGGCAGCCCATTCTGCTTTTTAAATAGCTTTTTAGATAGGAATCTTTCAATCAGGCCTAATCTGCCCTCTTTGCCATTTTTTTTTTAAATCCTGAATAATAAATTTAATAAATGTAAGTCTTTCAGGCTTTTCTTACATCAACCTTAGTGCTTTTCCTACATCCTAGTCACAGACACTTGTATCTGTATTGATATAATTTAAGATTGGGCTTGCGTTATTAGCTGCCACATCACAGTTTATTCATATTAAGCATGGTAGTCCACTAAAATCACATCCTTTTTTTTATAGGAGTGATATCCCCATTGAATTCATGTGGTAGGTTACTGCAGCTGAAAAACCTATGACAAAACAGAAGTTATAGAGGTAAAAGCCTGGGTTTTAATATGTTTAAGTTCATGTTCAGGTGGTGTAGAAATAACTCTGAACCAAGATTAGTATTCCTATGAGGTTTTTATAGTTAAAAATTCCTTCAGAGAGACAGAGAAATAATTTTTGGTGTACAGCAATCTTGTACATTCTCTTAGGCCATAAAAGTTGGACAAATTTAGTTTAAAACAGAATCATAATCTTATACTTCTAAAGAAACAAATTTTGTAAAGCAGAGTGAGGTTAATGTTAACTGGAAACAGACTTCAGAGAAATGATATAATAAAATTGAATAAAGGGGATATTTTAAAAATTCCCATTATGCCTTCTGCTTATCTGTTCCTTTCCAATCATGCCTCCTGTATATGATACATTTGAGGTTAGTTTTGGATCCTACACATACAACTTTACATTTAGGATCCTATGACTTGTTACAATTAAGCTTTATTTTATTAGATTAAGCTAAGATTCTTTTTGAATCCTTTTACCTAACATTGGCATTCTATTTTAGCTTTTTGATATCTGCAGATTAATAAATATGCCAGGCACAAATCTCTCCAAGGGGGCAAGTACAAATCTCTTTAAATCCTCTGTAGGAGACTGACTTCTACTTTTTGGATCTCATCAGTTAACAAGGTCTGAATCCACTTCATGGTGATACAGATTTTTATCTTTTTACACAAAATAGCTTGGGAACTCTTCCTTCCTTCCTTCCCCTCCTTCCCTCCTTCCCTCCTTCCCTCCTTCCCTCCT